>NC_055705.1:13000683-13113183 GCF_017639745.1 Melanotaenia boesemani
CGCATAACTATGATCCCTTTGTAATATGTTTACTTATTGTAGTTGGAATAACATCTAAAACTTAGATTTTCACTAGAGTTTTATGAAGCAGATAACTAAAGAGGAGAAACAATATTTAATCTATTTTATGTCTGTCTGTAAACAGTTTGTTAAATTCACATCAGTCATTTGGAGGACTCGCACCACAATACCGATGCCATTTACGGGTGCTGTGACATTCCCATCCATGCAGTCATCCCTGCAGCTGTTAGGTGTGATGACTGCTTCAGGATTCAAAAGCACAGCACTGCTCTTTGTCCAGAGATTGGGTTTCAGTTTGAAAAGCAGGATTGAGAAAGGCCACGACATTTTGCAAGCAAACTGTTAGTCAACCGGGCTTCAAATCAAGAAAACTTTTCATCCTTTGTTTGTGTAGACAGCAGGCCCTGCTGTTTTTATTTATTCATTTATGGAACAGTGCAATGTCGCAGCTGTGTAAAAACTGGGCAGATGTTTAACCTTTGTGCTTAAATAAAGATGCATTACATTCATGTACTTAAAGTTTTAAAATAGCCAAGAAAAGAGCCTGTATTAGTGATGCACACCAAAAGTTTTACCACTTAAAGTTTCTTCATATTTAATAGGTTTCTAAAACACGTTTTAATGTCTTAACAGACGTACCAGACCGTGCCAGACATACAGAATATATTTTTGATATTCAATATCTAACCAGTGGAACTTTGTCAAAAGGCATCAGAATGACCACAAGAAGAAAACAAAACTCTGATCTGATAATACTAAGAGTAAATATTTAACCACAATCCCCAAAACCAGGCACAGAGCCTCATTAATTAAAAATAATACCATCCAAACTGTCAGACATGGTAATGGAGGTGTACATATTCTCCCTACAATCAGTCTGGCTGGGAAACTGGTGGAAAAGGATTTTTTTTTAAAGAAAAGGAAATAAAATACAATGCAATCCAGAATTAAAACTTTTTTTAGCCCATCACATTTCAACAAGACAACAATCAAAATCACACTGTCAAGAAAACACAGGCGATTATGTATCTTGGAGTCATAAATGTCAAGTCTACACCTAAATCTCCATCCATCTCATCTGTCTCCATCTCACCAGATTGAGCTTTCTACCCATAAGAATGAGCTGAAACTTTCCAGCTGCTATCTCAGATTATATAAAACAAAACCAT
This sequence comes from Melanotaenia boesemani, assembly GCF_017639745.1. NCBI lineage: Eukaryota > Metazoa > Chordata > Actinopteri > Atheriniformes > Melanotaeniidae > Melanotaenia > Melanotaenia boesemani. The sequence continues at coordinate 13,001,874 of NC_055705.1, forward strand.
TGAGGCATAGTGTTTACATGGCTGACAGTGTGTTTTTCAATACTGTCCATTAGATGGCGCTCAAGACTTATTCTAGGTGACGTGTTGGACTTGAGATAAAATGGTTTGGGATTAACTTCCTAGAATGAATATGAGTGTTTAGGAGGTTTACTCTTTAAGGTACATTACTCTGACCTTTACAGTCCCTGAGTAAGTAGAGGTTGAGAGAATAGCTTCACATTACTTGTGTATGACTTGTAAGACTCCCCTTCTCATTTGAATCACCCTAAACCTATTTTGGGAAAGAGTCATGAACTTAATCAGACTCTAAAAAATTTGAAATACAAATTATGTGTCAGGAAAGTTTAATTTATTAATTTATTTTTTTAAGAAAAAGTGTGTCTCAGTTCTTGATCTATGCCTGTTTCCATAGATGAATTCAGTGGAAATTACCGACATCTTTCTGGATATCTGTGAAGGCATTGTCGGATGGCCCCCCAGAGTCAAGAAGAAGCGTGTTCAAATGCACGTAGACAGTTTAAGACAGAGCCCTATCCCTCACAGCTATGAAAGAGAAGAGTGACTGTCTACTGAGAACCAAAGTAAGGGGGTTGGGGTGAAGAAGTTGTAGATAATATAAAGACCTGGAGAGGGGGGGGAAGAAAGATCAAACATTTTTTTGTCAAGTGACCTCTGACATCTTAACTCCGCCCCTTTCTCCATGCAACCTGCAAGCATGCTGCTAGAAACAACAAAGGATTCTGGGAAAGACAGGAGGAGGGCATTTTTTTAAAAAATATAAACAACATCTGTGTGAATATGTGTGAGGCACAGAGAGGATTGAATGTAATCAGATTATTATTATTATTATTATTAGATCTGATCAGCATTTGTCCCTATATTTGTTATAGGGTGAAGCAGTGAAGCCATTTTTATGTTAATAAAATTAACTGTTTTCATGCAATTGCTTTGAAAATTTGAACTTTCTTTAGGACAGATGCTGCAGACAGTCATAACAACAAACTGTTGGACATCCCAAAAAACAGGTCGGCTCTGGGGAATAACAGTTACGCTTGGCTGACCAGGTAGTTCAGTGAAATAAAGCAATCAATAAAAGAGAAAGTGTGAAATCAACTCTTTCAGTCTTAAGAGGTAGAAGTTAGAGAATATTGCTCATGAGGCCGTGAAGCACACCTCTTTGTTGGATTTCATTCAAAACTATTAAAGAAGTAATTGACTTTTTTTTTTCCTGCTGAGTTTTAGGTGTGGCTTCTTGGGATTTCCATGTTTTCCTGATGCATCTCACAGATGCCGAATTAAATTGAGTTCTGGAGACTTTGGAAACCAAGTCCACAGCTTGATGTTCTCATTTCCTTCCTGAAAAGTTTCTGCGATGTAGCAGGGTTAATGATCCCATTGAAACCCACACAGAGAGGATTGTGTTCGTGTGAAGGGGTGTCAACCAGCATGAAGGCCAGGACCCAGTTTGCCAGAATTACTATACTGGGTTATTTTCCTCCTGAGTTACATCCTGCTGCCATCCCATCTTCAGCAAAGTGGTCTGATGACCATGATTCATCAGACATGGCGGCCATTTTTGTGTGCTTCAGAAATTATTTAAAATTTCTGAAGGTAGATTGGCTCATACTCTGCTTTAAGTGGGCAGGGGCTGGTTAAGAAAACAGCCACAATACCATCAAGATACACCAATTTACATGAGAATAAGTCATGAATCATATGAAGATCTAGGTTTTATGACAGGTCAGAAGCATAATGGATGAAACATCTAAAAAACAGGTGTGCTTTTTATGCAAGACATCTGAACTACTTTAACTTAAGAAGTTATTTTCATCTGATTTTAGCAGAAGAGGCTGCTTGAATGGAAATTTTCCTCAGTTCAGTGCAGTTCTTTGGGACAGATAAAAGGAATATTTCTTGATTTCTTCAGGTTTCACAGTCTGAAGAGAAGACGGAAGCAGATCGATCTTAACCTCAGTAATATTCCTGCAGTTAAGAGCCAAGTTAAGTAAAGCTTCCGGCTCCTCATACAGAAAAACAATTGTGATTAAAGGTTTTAAAAATTGTGGTAAACCTCACAAATGCTGAAATTGAGCAAGTCCTATTATTAATTGGTTGAACCTAAATCATGCATACATATCCTTAAAATGTATGTAATGTTATGTTAGTAAACCTCTTTCCTCCAATATAAAACCACTTCACCTCTTCCAATAAGACTAATACACTGCATGAGGGAGACCTCAGTGTAGTAATCAGTACACATTATAGGTTAATAATTACCTGAAACTGCAGGAAACCTAGTAGCTGCTAACATCGCTAAGGGGATTGTTTGGGACTATGGAATGCTACATGAACCGCATGACTACGTATTGGCTAAATCAAGCAACTCTCTTTAAGTTACACTGCATTTTGGTAGTTAGAATATGTTCATTCATTTTTTTTCTGGGAATTTTTACAATAAAAGGTAAAATGCACAATTATTTTCTTTACTGGGATTAAACCTGCTCATAAAACAGGGCACTCTCTAATCTTTAGTGCTAGCCAGCATCTCTGTCAACCTAATACCTAATGTCAATAATACATTTGTCATGTTGCTAGATGTTTTTCATTTTCCAACCTTGCATCTTACTCGTTTTATTTGTTTTTTTGTTTATATTTAATCAAAGATTGCTTTGATGACTTAGCTCAAAAGAGGGTGCTTGATAGCTCAAAGCTGCACCAGCATTTACTCTGAACCTCTCATCAGTTCTTGTTTGTGTTGTGTGTAAACCCAGGCCTGTATTTTGTGTTCTAACGCGAGAAGCTGATACACTCCCGATCCTGGATTTGGCCTATAAGTCTGCTCCATATTGTGTTTGTTTTAATAAAGCGTGTCAGGTGCTCTATTGGATAAATATTGTGTTAGCTTTCACGATCAGGAACAGATGTGGAGAAATGTGGAAAAAAAGGCTCCCTGATGAGAAAATAGACACACATTCACAGCTGATAGATGTTGGAGGGGTATTGTACTGGGTCCTTTCTCACCTCTAAAGACTGCACAGCTCAACCAGTTTCCAAGTTTGTGATATTTTTTCCTCGGCTGGAGCTATGAGTGTTGCTTATTTACAGAAATAGCTAACAGGCCGATCAGATAGCAGAAACTCAAGACAAGTCGGCGACTTGCAGAAGTTCAAACTGAGCAGCAGAATGAGGAAGAAAAAGAGGATTTAAATGACTTTGAATGTGACATGGTTGTTCTGAGTATTTCAGAAACTGCTGATCTACTGGGATTTTCACACACAACCATCTCTAGGATTAACAGAGAATGGTCTAAAAAAGAGAAAATATCCAGTGAGAACAGGCAGACTGATTTTAAATTATAGGAAGGCGACAGTGGCTCAATTAACCACTGGTTCCAACCAAGGTATGTAGAATAGCATCTCTGGGATGCTATTCACAAAGCAGCTTTGGGATGTGGTGGAACGGGAGATTCTCATAATGGATGTGCAGCCTACAAACCTGCAGCAACTGTGTGATGCTGTCATGTTAATATGGAGCAAAACCTCTGAGGAATGTTTCCAGAGGGGAAAAAATGCACTGATTTGTTTACAGTGTGAATTGAAGTTTTAGTTTTCCTTCCTTTCTACTGTGTATAGCAACTGTTTAGCCTCCATCAGCTAAATATTCTAAATATATTTGGATTTAAAATCAAACCTCCAGTCTGATTATGCAGCCACAAGCAATCCAAATGAAAACGTAGTTACATAATAAACTACATTCCATCCTTCTGCGTGTTGTACTAAATTCTACAGAAACTGTTAATTGTTAGAGAACGACATGATGACAATTCATTGACATTTTGTGCCAACATTGTGAATAGCACAAATTGTTATTTGTGGAAGTCTGCTGCCCTAAATGCAGCTGGGATGAGAGTGATTTACAGCACACTGACATTTGCTCTCGAGCAGAAACACGTAATGCACAAAAAGAGATTTAGCAGCAGATGTGGAAGTAAATTACGTACAATCACACACGCACACACTCTGGGATGTTATGACAGATGTGAGGAGAGCTATAGATGCCGTCACATCACTGGGTCGCTGCTGGTAACCATCTGCTGTACACTCTGACCGTTTACATCAGCTGATCTGTCTCCTTTGACTCTTTATCGCTCGCTCCTTGTCACTTTTTTGCTTCTGATCTTTGTGGACTCCATGACAGCATGCAGCAGTGTAGGCGTTTGTAGTTGTACGGTATGCTGCATGTGTGTAAAGCTGTTCTGACATGGAGGTGCAGCACGTGTGCAGCTAGCTATACCTCACCACATGCCAATCATGTGTTTACAAACTCTCATACAGCTGCTCATTGTGAAGCTCATGTGGTTAGCTGGCCTTAATTAACCAATGCATCTAATTAGTGGCTTGTTTATCTAATGAGTGTGTGTGAAAAGGCGAGAGCATAGCTGAGGGAAAGCCCGGTGAAATGTGACTGCTGCAATCTGTGTGTTGTGTGTCTGTTAAGTGTGGAAGGATGTTTCATTTTTTAGTAGTCTAATTTTTTGGAGACAAAGCATTGACTTATTTCCATTATTCAGTTTAATCTGATTTTTTTTTCTAGATTTCTGGCTCCATTTATCTTTAAAACTATGTGGACAAATTTATATATTAGACATGATAGAAAAGGCCTTTAACACCTAAACTGTTGTGTGCATGGACAGCATATATGAAAAGATACATATATTAATTTAAAAATTAAAAAGCAATCAGTCAAACTTTGTAAACCATATAAAAAGGGTATACCAGAGAAGAGATATGAAAGCCAACCTAGCTTTAGCTAGCTAGCTAGCTAGATAGATAGATAGATAAATAGGCAATAGAAGGACTCAATATTTATCCATTAGAAAACAACAGCCTCATCAGAAATGGTCTACATGGAAGTATTGATGCCAAGAACCCTTTCAGGAAACAGAGGACTGGACTGAAAATCAGTTGCAGCAGGTTTTATGGAGTGAATCCTCCTCAGAGCCCGGACCTCAACATTATAAAAGCAGTGTGGGATCATCTTAACCATCAGTGAGGAGCTTTGGAAAGTCCTTTAAGAAGCCTGGAGAGCTACTTCTGAAGACTACTTCAAGAAATTACAAGAAATCTTGACAATGAGGGTTCAAGAATAAAGGTGCTCAGATCAAATATTAACTTTCAAACTGTTTTTGCTTTATATTCTATTTTGTTATTTATATTTGCATGTTTCAATAAATCACTGCACCTATTTATTGTTTCATAAAAGGTGGATCCAGACTTTTTACACAGTGCCAAAGATACTCAGCAAACAATTGATACAGTGAGACAGATATGAAGGCTATTTAAAGCACACATCCTGATGCTAGAGCTACGGTTGCCATGGCTTCCAGTTTGTGAGTGTGTGCATGCACGTGTTTCGCCACATAAACCCCTCTCAATTACTTTCTTCTCCGAAGGGAAAGCTAATCAGAACAAAACTGTGCTCCACACCTCCCAAATCCTGTTGTTTTAATGGACTTTCTACCATAATTGTCAGATTTAGCTTTTTTTTTTTTACTTCTTCTTAAGTTTTAAGCTTGTTTGGTCTACAAAATACACAGAAAAAGTCTTGTGATGGAGACAAGTCAAGCTTTTCATAAATATTTGTAACTGCTACAACTAAACTGCTTTCAAAGAGATAATTTACCTTTTAACCCATCTAATGTCTCCACATGTTGAAGGTGTACATTTATGTAATATCAGTGTGTTAGATGTGGTTTTATCACCTATAATCTCCACAATTTTAACCATATGTTCATATTCCCGAAACCACAAAAGCGAAAGCTTCATTCGTTCGGATTTACAAACATGATTTAGTGGCTGCGGTTAGCTAGTGTTATGATCTGATGTTAAATATTAAAAGCTGATAGTGAAAACAGATGATGGCCGTCAAATTTTATGAAACAGTTCTGTTTTCTTTTTTCAGCAAACCAAAAACTTTCTTTACATCTTTCCACTTCTCCCTTTTTTCCGCGTTTGTTTGACAATGACAGTGGCCCACTTTTTAGCAACTTGCAGCTCCAGTGAGGAGAGATAATGATGGTGTGAAACCTCCTTCAGGCAATGATGTGCACACACACTAACTATGCGTAGCTTACATGGCATTGTCATCATTATTGCTCTTAGCAGCGCTTCTGGAAAAACACACACACACAAACACACATAGAGGAGATTTACTGATTCAATCAAACTGAAAGTGTCCCTTCAGCAGAAAAAAGCTTACAGAGGAAAGAAACATCATGCATCATGTCAGTCTTTCCAGTATGAGTGCAGATCAGAGCTGGTAATGATCTCTGCTCTCATTACACTTTTTCTAAAGCATCTTTTACCTCTCCTGATATCTCATTACCATGTCACATGCACAAACACACACACATGCTCAGCAACTAGTCACTGGAAAAGCTGCAAATGTTGAGTTCTCCTAACAGCTGCTGTTCTTTTTGGAAATGCAATTATGCCTATTTCTGACTCTAAATACACTCAATTTTCTTACTGTATGACACACATACATATGTGGAGTGTATGTTCAATTGCAGCACCTTGGCTGTAAGTCATGCATTTTTCATTTGCAACAAAAAGAAATCAAACTTAAAGATGGATAAATCTGTTGTACCTTTTACTGACAGAGTGTGATGTATATAGGATTGTTTAGCTTATATTTAATTAGCCAAAATTAGTCAGTGAGTTACTCCTTCTGAGACTTACAGTTATGAGGGAAGAGATCACAGAGGTGTGGCTGCAGTGGAGTAATGATTGATTGATTGATTAACTCCATTAAGCATCTTAAGCCCACATTACAGACAGATTTAAAATTGACTGGCAACAAATTCTTCTTTTTTTTTTACAGTAACCATAACTGTGTGCATAAATTCATTTATGCTGTATACTTCCTGCTCATCCATGTTCACTTTGCTCTTAGTATTTGCCACATGAGCGGCATACTACAGGGGTTAAGCGGTTAGCAAGTTAAAAGATCAACTGCTCTATTTAACAGCAGCTGTAATGAGATTACAGGACCCAGTGATGCCACACTGTACTCATTTACAGGAAAACGTAATATGATTACAGTAATGTCGCAGCAGTTCTAGTTTTCATTGAGTTAGCACAAAATGAGGCTTATACTGTTTTCAGTTAAACATAAAGAATGTTTATGTTAATTTATAAAATCCATATATATGTAGAAAAAGAAAATTACTTAAAAATGTAATCACAGTTTCATAAAAGCAGAAATAAAGTGCATTAATGATTTAATATGCACGTGTTATTACCGAGAATAAATGCTCCTTCCATGCCAACTCACTTAATCTTCTAAGTTCATAGGACTTTGCAAAATCCTAAAGCTCTTTTCCAAATTTAATCATTTTTGCGATTATTTCTAAGCCTCGCTAGTCACTCATTTTTACTGGATTGGGTTGAAGGTTCTGAACATCAATGAAACATAATGATAATTTGCTGCTCAGTGGTTGCTGCTTAGTGTTTTACACTAATTGGATTAGTAACGATTAATAGTACTTTTACCATAATGGAGGAAGCGATGATTTGTTCACCTATTTTCTTCTGTTTTTAATGTTGTAGCAGTCAGTGGAGGCAAATCATTTAGAAGTAATTCAGTTGCATTTTATTTCCTTTCTTTGTAATCATGACTTCTGAAGCAGCTTGTGTCAAGATCCTGCTTGTTTTACAAAGAATTATTTGTAAATCCTTGGGCTATTCTTGTGGAAAATTACCCATTTGATGATTGAGTTCTCTGTTTTGTGATTTAATATTAATAAAAAAAATCTAATTTGCCTTTTTATTTACAAAATATATTACATTCAGTAGCTCAGTAGGTAAATTTATAAGGTTTTCTGTCTGTAGTTTTTACCAGCTGTTACAAAACTCACCTATTTTTAAAATATATCTTTCTTTACTATTTTTTATTTAATTCATTTTATTAGATGTTTTATATAAATTAAGCTTTTTGTGTCTTCATGATTTTGTAAAATGTAAAATTTATCGGTTTACATTGAATGAGCTAATGACTGTGATTATTTGCCAGTTTATAAGGCGGTTACATAAGACCTCACACGTGTTCCACACTGAAACTGAGGCATTTGGTGATTCCATGCACACACGGGTAACTAAATGGCAAAAAGTCAGTACAGGGAATGACATATTATGTAACGGGAATCCAGCGCACGTGTGTTTGATTGAGTAAACGAGGCAGAAGATGAAAAAATCTCATTCACCGAGAAAATTTTCGTGTATGAGTGTGTGTGTGATTTAGTTTTGAGTTTGTGTTCGCATTCGCGTGAGTGCATCCAACTCTGACGGGCAGATTGCTTGCAGTGAAATGTCAGCTGCCCACACCACACACCATGCTGCGCCTGTTGCTGTGTGTGTCCATATCTATGTGTGTGTGTGTGTGTGTGTCATGGCTTCATTCACAAGAGTGTGTAAAAAAAAACGACAGGCAGACAAACAGATGGGAGGAGGGCTGGAGAGGTAGTAGATAGGGGAGAAAAATCAATGCATAATGTCACAAGATGTTCATTTTCCATCACTTTGAACTTATTCTTTATGACAGTTTCAGTGATTTTTGGCACAGATTTATTCCCGTTTAAACTTTCATGATAGCAGCTGTAAGTGTGGCTGCCTCACTCATGGAACAAAAACATGCAGCTTAAAAATGTTACAGCTTTGTGCAAATCCTGCCTTGATCAGATTGAAAGAAAATGAGGCTTTTCTGTAATGGCTGACCTGCAGCGGGCTGTAATCCTCCAATATATTCATGTTTCTCTCATATTCTAGGCCGGGTAAAAGAGATTAAAATAGATACATGTGACGTACAGTGTATTGTGACATCCTTTATTATTTAGTTGAAGAAATACATGTGGATTTCTTTTAAGTTTCCGTATATGTTATGTGAGCTTTTAAAGCCACGGTGGGCACTGGTTCGAGCCTTGTCTGGGGGAGGGGGGGTAAAAAGTGGCCTTTCTGTGCAGAGTTTGAATGTTCTCCCTGTCTATTCGTGGGTTCTCTCCAGGTTCTTCAGCCTCCTCCCACCATCCACAGACATGCATGTTGGGGTAATTAGTCACTCTAAATTCTCCCTGTGGTTGTTTGTCTGTGTGTGATTTTGCTTCTTCTAAGAGTCATTCAGGTCACCGAGGAGTCGCTCCCATCTGTTTACTGCCATAAAGGCCTGGTTGATGGAGGCTGGTTGAAGTCCTGTAACTGGTTGTCTGGTGATAGTTTGGACTGAAAGGTCGTTGCCTTCTATCTGTTGTGTTTCTTCTTTCTGCTTTCCTTTTTTGCTGTCTTCCTCCTTTGTCTGTCCCCTTCAGTCTGGTCCAGCAAGATTACATAGATTCCATAATTCAAAGTAAATAAATAACAGCAAATAAATAATTAAATCAGATTATCAAGAAGAACCGTATACCCATAAACAAACAAAAAAAAAGCCCTGTAATTTCCTCAAAGAATCTCCGCTAGCTTTCTGCTTTCCTCTCATAAAAGTCTTTCATCCCTTTAAAAAGTCTGTTGGTGGTTCAAAACCTTTTTTTTTCTTTAATAATGTTGATTTCTGTGCTTTTGAGACACTTTTAATGCTGCAGAAATCTTCCTCCATCGTTCCACACAGATTAATTCTCTCAACCTAATGAGCTGGTTTTCTGTCCAGTGAATTTGGTTTGGTATCGGTGAACTCAAGTCGAATTGTAGAACTGTCACAAGGACCACTGACAACATTCACTGGAGCCTCAATGCAAATGTCATGGGAAAGGGTCATTACAACTCCAGTAAATGAGCTTGTTCACACTCATTTTACAGCCTTCTTGTGCTGCTAGAAGTTTATTATACACTGTATCATGTGTGTATGTGTAATGGAGTGTACTTCTGGAGAGGTTATTTTGGTTGATGGGGTGTAGATTGTTGTCATGGCAACATAGTAATGAGGATAAGATGACGGTGTGTCAGTCTTTGCTTTTTATTTAAAATGTCACAGTTCTACTTGTCCTCTGAAATGATAGAGAAGAAGACATTAAAAAAATAAATAAAAAGGATGCTGAGACTTGTGTCTGCCAGTGGGAAACTTACTGAACTCCATCATGGCTGGCCTTTTCGATCCCTCTTGACCACAGTAAATCCATCTTTCTGGCTCCGTCATCATTAAGAGGCTAAGTTCGGTCCCTCGGGCGCCTGAAAGAAATCCATGATGTTCAGTGTGTGCATGTTTCAACTTCTTTTTTCATTTTTTTCCTGATTCAAATCCGTGCTCATGCTGTTCGTGTGTGTGGCCAAGAAAATGATCCAGCAGGGCAGTAAGTGGAATCTACGTCTAAATTCAGGTTTTTCCACAGCAGAAGCTCAGAGGGGATCTTAAGTAATTTTACTTTGCAGCCAGCCTCATACTGGCCTCAGGAGGTTCCCTCTGTAAGTCAATTTCTATTACTGTGTGCAAGCATGAGTGTGTTCCAAAAATGCGTTTGCTGTTCCCCTGTCAAAACCAGCTCCTAAGGCCCCCCTTTCTGCACAAATCCTCATGAACTTGAACTCTTTTATGTGATGTCAGGAAAGGGTGAGGACTTAAATGTGTGACTATACTATCTTCTACAGTTTGTGCTTGCATTTATATTCATTGCATTTTTTAAAAAAGGAAAAATATAACATTGGTTAGCCTTATCTGTTATATGCAAACAATCTAATTTTCCATTAACCTTATAATACTGTGACTTATACATTGAATATAAACATTTTCTTTCACGTTTATGGTTAAAGGGTGATCGTCACTTTCTGGTGAGGACATTTAGCTTTAGACTTACAGTCTGGCTAAAGCAGATCAGAACTTCTTGTGGCAGTTTCCAGTCAGTAGTTGCAGCTGCTTTAAAATTTTTTAAAAGATTTCACAGGGAAAACTTTCCCGTCTTCGGTAGAAATATCCCTGTTATATTTTACCTCAAATGTCTTATGAACATCTGAGATAATTATGTTCCTATTTAAATAACCATGATAATGGTCAGAACATACTCAGCCTTTTATGTCATTGTCTTCAGCCTCATTCTGAGATATCCTTGTTTTCGAGGACCGCATCAAACTTAGTTCAGACGTTGCGCTCTGTTCAGATACTTTAGAGTTTTTCACACCGTTTAAATCTGTCCTGCTTCTCCTGTCTTCATGAAGTCATGATTACTACTTTATGTCACTTTGTCCTCTATCCGTTCACACAAATACCACCATGTCAGTGGTGGAGACAGTACACCCCGACACTTGTGGATGAAACCTTGTTGCCAGGCAACACCGGCCTATATTAGTGTGTCCCCACATCAGACTCTCAGAATGTGGTCTGTGCATATCCTGATCCAGAAGGGTCACATAAAAGATGGAGACATGTATGTTTATTTTGCCTTTTTTTTTAGGTTAGAGTGAAGTGTGAACTAAAGCTATGATAAAGTTATTGATAGGTATGAATCGGTTATATTTGTGCTCATTATGTTCATAAGGAGCTGAACATTATCACTTATTGTATCTTGTATATTTTATCTATTGATGAAGCTTTTGCTCAACTATTATATTCAAGACACCAAATATAAGCAGTTTTTACAGTTTTTTAAAGACATTTTCTCTTTAACACGATGTCTTTGTTGGTGTACTCTTTGTGCTATGTTGTGTTTATTTTTCATACAGACACAAAATGTCAGTTTGCTTCCTTGCTGTAACATCTTCTGAGCTTGATCTCAGTAGAGATGTACAGTTCTTTCTTTAAAAAGTTATATCTCCAAGTTTAAAGAAAGTGAAATAAAAGGAAAAGCTGTGTTGATTGTATACTAAAGAAAAACAGAAAAAAAAAACACTGAAATACACTATATAATGTATTTGAAAAAATGCAACATAGTCCCCAGACCATAGGTAAGAAGATGCTAATAGCTGCTATGTAAACCAAAGACTTCGAAATCTAAGTTGAATGAAATTTGTTACAGATTTGCATGAAATAGTTTATGACACTTAACCTAAAAATGTGTCCTAATTTTCCAGAATATTCACATCAAAGGCTAGAAGTAAACTCTTGAATTTAATAACTCATAAAACCTTATTTGTGGTAACACCTTCCAACTACAATATTTACTGTAGATGCTTATGAGGTTTTAACAGTCGTTAAAATAAAAATAAATCCGCTAAAGTTTAAATAACTCCAGTTCAGCACTTTTTTTAAATCTAGAATTGGCTATTGCACACTTTAAATATTTACTCTTCTGTGCCCTGGAGCTCCCTTTTTTAGACCTGACGTGATGATCCTGAATAAAAAAATCAATGAAAGACTGTCCACACTATTCGTGACTGCACAGTTCACAGTTATTCCATAGGTGTAGAACAGCTCTTTCTTTCATGTATGTACTAATACTTTTCAGTACAAACTGATGAATTAGCATTTCTCAGACTGAAAGGTCTGATATTGTGTTTCAAAATTTCCCGCTACAATTTTTTTGATGCGCAGTGCTTCAATGACTGTTTAAATTATTTAATAAATTAAGAAAATAAATAAATATGCAACTGTTCATGTGTTATTAGATTAATTAAATCATGTTTGTGTATGATAGTGACAAAGTTGAGGCCAGCAATGTTAAGTGATTGATGCAGAAAACTGGGTATTTTCAAAAAGGCAAAACCTTGCTGTTGCAGATTATACTATTATTGTGTTTATAGAAACATATGCATGAATATTTATATATTATTTTTATTATTGTTTTTTCAGTTCTCAAAGCCGATAATTTGATTCTGAACTAGATGGCAGGGACATGGGAAAGTGAGGTTACAAGGTAAAAGCTGTCATTTTGTCTAATCCCTGGGTTTTTAGCACAAGGCTTCTCAAAGCACCGTGTTTGTATAAAAACACCACTTTTGTATAAAAAGATATAAGAATAATCCTTTTAGACAGCAGGAGTGAAAGAACAAAATCTAATACAGATTCAAGCACATGTTTAATTTATAGTTGTTTATTAATGCCTCTTCATTCTGTTAAAAAGCTTATTTTTGTGTCATTTAGATTTAAAAACATGTTATCGCTGAAATAGACCAAAATAGAAAATCCAAATAAAGAGATTTGATTCATTAACTATCACTGAACACAAACAGAATTATCTTAAAGAGTTTTTACATGAAATAATAGGGGAGAAAGCACTTTTTAAAGGCTTTTTAACATCATATTTTTTGGTAAACTGGACATTCCTGGAACATTTGTGGCATAGTTTTAAATTCTGCTGACTGAGTATGGTTGCATGGTTGAGTAAAAATATGTAAAAATTGCTTCATTATGGAAATAAAGTTGCACCCAAATATGCAAAAAATAGTTTATCCCAAACAACTGTGAGCACTCAGTTTATTTGGACTTCATTTGATTGTCTCTTTAAAGGATGGAATAAAAAAAATGTGTGTAATTTAGTGAAAAACCTAAACAAGATTAAGATAATTTGCGTTTTTGATAGACTGGATAGTAGTTATTGTTCTGTTTGACAAAAGTGAGCATTAATCATCTTGCCGATCTCATGCTTTACTTTGTCTCTGTATTCTTACTGACTTTAAGCATTTTTTGACAAGCTGTCTGAATGAACTTGATGGGCAACATTTTTATTTATTTACTTTTTTATTGTTACCATGTGGCCAACAATCCCTTGTATTTTAGTGGCAGTTAAGTAGATTATTTGTATCCACTGTATATCCAATATGGATTCTCCAAACAGGTTCAGATTAGCATTTTCTGATATGTAAAATATGATTATATCTGGCCAGTTTACCCAGTCTTGAATAACATCGAGACAACAGTTTTAACAAATACACTACAGCCCTTAAATTTTTTGGACACTATCCTTATGATCAAGATGTCTAACTCTTGATCATAAAAAACTTCCTTTTTTTTATATATAAATCTTATAGTTAGAGTTGGTCTCTCTTTCCTGTCCTCTCCACCCCAACCGGTCGAGGTAGATGGCCACCCTCCCTGAGCTGGGTCCTGCCATAGGGTTTTTCCTTCCTGTTAAAAGGGAGTTTTTCCTTCCCACTGTCACCCCTTGCATGCTTAGGAGGGGGATTGAATCAAAGTCAAGATTCAATGCAATCTGTTGGTTTTCCTTTACTATATTATTATTTATTATGAACTGGCTCGAATTGACTCTATAAAGTGCCCTGAGATGATATTGTTGTGAAGTGGCGCTATACAAATAAAGCTGAATTGCACTGATTGTCCTAAAAATACCCTTAAAAAAGAAAATAAAATTTGAGAGAAGATTAACTTAGGTAAAGCCAGGGCCAGAAAGAAAAGAAAAACGTTGTTTTATGACTACAGATGTCTTCTACGCTTTTTCACTGATGGGACAGAAATTCAACAGGGAGGACATCAGTCATTTGCGAGTAAGTAGTTGAAGTTCTTCCTATTCTTTCACTTTATTTGTTTGATGCTGTACAACCCAGCTTCTTCCTTTTCAACACAAGTTCCAAACATTCTCTCATGTCATTTTTATGATTGTGTTCTATAGGTTTTGTACCAGTTTTGTGATATAAACTTTATCAATGTGCCCATTTGTTCGCTTTAAACTCCCCATACAGTTACACATGGCCTCAATAGAAAAATTCAAAGCTCCACAGCAATTGTAAAAAAGACTTGTGTTTCCAGTTTAGAACAGTAGCTTAGAATCATAATCATGCTTGGGTGATTCGTTATTTCCTAATTGATGTTAGAGTTTAGATGTTACACTAGATTTATGACAAGCACAGGTATGTACATGAACATTTATCTTGACTTTGTTACAGCTGCATCTTCAATCAATAGATGGAAATGGAAATAGGTAATAAATGTAGTGAAGAGCCTGCCAGCCAGTGCTGAGTCAATGGAGAATTAGTCCATTGGGAGGTGGTGTTGCTTTAAATGGGGCTGGCTGAAACTGCTAACTCTCTCTCCCTGCAACTTGTTCAATGAAAGAAGAGGGTCTGTGTTAATTTAACCGTCAGTCAGCCTTCGGGGGTGTATTTATGTTGTCATGTGTATGTTGACATACAGTTTTAGGAATTTTCAAGTTGAAATGTTGAGTACATCAGATTTTATTAGTATAATCAAAGTTTATCTTTTTTTTTTCTATTCAACACTTGCCCATTTTTGTGCTCTCTATGTTAACACAGACGTCATTGTGGGTGCCGGTGTGTGGGGTACTGTGTGTACTGGTAGTTTTCCATGAGGGAATATTGTAAGGGCCCCAGGGAAAGGTTTTTACAGAGGGGAGGAGTCAGCAGAGGAATTCTTTGTGTGTGTGTGTGTCAGCATGATTATGATAATGAAGAGGAAGGGGGCATGTAAGTGGGAGGTTACAGGTGTGTGTGTGTGTGTGTGAATAAACTCCTGTTGAGCAATAACAGCAGAAGTGCAGAATGAAAAAAAAAAAAAAACATACAAGGTGGTTGTGTGTGCGTCATTGAAAACAGAAAGGACAGGAAAGACTTGACTTTGGAAGGACTTGGGAAGGAGAGAGAAAACAAAACAGGGAAAGTGAAGGAAATGTAGACAAAGAAATAGTTTGTTTTGAGACACCGGTGTCCTTTCCAAGGACAAGCAGACATGCCATTACTGTCATGTGAGGAGTCTCCTCCTCCTCATCTACTCCTCTCCCTGTTCAACTCCTCCCTCTACAACTTCCTCTTGCCCCTCATCTGACTTTCTCCATTGCTCTTGGCCTCCCTCAGCTTAGTTCCCCTTCTTTTTCCAGTGTAGTATGGCAGAGGTGAATGAGATGGTGAGAAAGCTGTCAGTTGCAGCAATACTAGTGAGGAAAAACAAGTCAAAAGTGCACAAAGATCTTTGGGAAGTTGCGTGCCATTAAAAGGATTTTTAGTGCTTTTCTTGTGCTGCCAGAAACAGTTAAAAATCTTGTTCAGTTGTTCAGTTGATAAATTTTTAATTCCGACTAAGCAAGCTGTCATATTGTTGTGTAGCTTAGAGTTTCCAAAAATAGCTATTTAGAAATTAATTGAGGGAATATACAATTGTAGATTTCAAAAACTATTTAAATAGCCCTTTTAACAGCAGTTGCACTACAGTAGTAGCGGTTTAAAAGTTCCCCTGTTTCCATGATGGGTCCTTGACTGGTTCTTGACTGGTCCTTGACTGATCCTTGGCCGATCCTTCACAGGTCTGTGGGGGTAATGTAATCCCCCGCAATGACGTCGTCAGCGAGGCTCTGCCCCTAAGCAGCCCAAGTAAAAAAACAGCTGCAATCCCTCTTTTGTCCACGGGGAGGAGCAGTGATTTGATCTTGCTGCTCTCTAAACAGTTTATAATGAGCTGTGTCGCTCATTTGTTGCATTTTTGCCAACATTTAAAAAATGATTTGATTTGAAAATGGCGTCAAATAAATGTATCAAAAAAGCCGACATGTGTAGCTAATGGTGTTATGAGGCAAAGCACAACCTCCTCAAGTCGGCTAAGTGGTGAATGTCACTAGCAGCGAGCTTTCTAAACATCCCGAGGAGCGCTGCCAGCGGTCATTTGACTGCAACGTAAGTTATTCACAGTGGGGGTTGATACAGCTGCTGCATAACTGAATATTGACAAAATCATAACGTAATATCGGCAGGTAAAAATAACATAATACTGATAATGTGTAAAGCAGGGATCACAAAAGTCCGGACCCAGCCCAACCTATATTCTGAATTAGGCCTCAAAGTGCTATTATCCTAAGTAGATAAGTAAATAAATGGTTTATACTGTGAAATGAAGTGTCCCTGGATTTTATTCATAGCGATCTAGTGATAAAACGTGATAAAACGTCATACAACTGTGTCTCAGCGGTGGGACAGCTGCCTGCCCGCTGTCTGAAGCAGGCACATGCGCAAAGGCTGGTAGGAATGACAGGAACCAGCAGCCTATCATCACACAGGGTTTGTGATCTTACAGCCAATCAGAAGCAGAGTAGGGCGGCCATTTATTACAACTCCATAGCCGTGATATACGACAGTTTGGCTGAGAAAGAGTCTCCCTGAGCGGCTCTGTGGAAGTTTAGACGTGCTAAACTGCTCGTAAATATTGATGTGTTTACTTTTCCAAACAAGTAAGCAGGTAAAACTATAGACAACAACTATATAATAAAAGTCCTAAAATACCAGGTTCAGCCGTTTAGTTTTTAATACACTATAAGCATGATAGCATGACTGGCGGTCATCAAAAGACCGCTGGCGGCGCTTCCAGTGTTTAACACTAGAAAACCCAGAGATTTCTTATCCCTCTACCATGCCCAGAGTACAACCAAAAGGCTGCCCGGTTTGAAATTAACAATTCAATGGCCAACAATTAGCACCTTTACATTTGTAAACACAGCCATTACCTGCCGTTAGCTGTTCAAGCATACTCCTTGGGGGGAGGAGTGTGCTTGAAAAGAGCCTTGTGGACTGTGCTGTATAGTTTCACTCACCACAAACGGTATTTGTGCTTTTGACCATTTCTCACATTTTCATGTACCCTTTATTGAGCATTGGTCATGTGAGTTTTCATCGTCATCACACTATTGTACGCCCAGCTTGCTTTCAAGTGAGAGATTATCACGTTTCTATTTCCACAAAGGCCAAAAGGAAAGCATAATCAAGTATTTCAAATGAGAGATAATTACATTCCTTTTGACCTGGGAACAGAAAAGCAAAATCAATTTAATGTTCCTCACTTCCTAATATGGTGCAACAAGGTTCACAGTCCTCAATGTTTTTAGTAAAAAAAAAAATAAAATAAAAAACACCTTACTAACAGGGTGGAATGGAACATAACAGAGTGGAACAGAATATAACAGGGTGGAAAATATTTGTTCCCAATTCCAAATAAAAACGCTTCAATGGCCAGATGATCAGCAATGAATAAAGATATTTCTACAGTGATCCAGATTTTTTGTTTGTTGTTTTTTTTGTTTTACATTTTAGATTTTGTAAGAGATGGGTGTGTTTTAACAACAGCAGTTTTATCCGTGGCTTTAATCGATAATTATTATCATTATCCAGTGTATAAAAATGTTGGTGTAAAAACGCCAAAGATAGATAAGCATGATGCTGAACTTCGTGGTCTTAGCTCCTGGTTTGGTGTGTCTTGTTCTGTTTATTATCATTCTGAAAGGTATACCAAGTTGTACAACTTGAACAAAGGCTAAATTCCTCAACATTCGCACTTGCTCCATAAAATTACCATCTCCAAGGCTCCTCCACCACCACTTTGACTATGGATTGATAAGTAAATGAGCCGCAGTTTTGTAATTGTTGCATTGTCAAAACAGTTCTGTTAGTGTTGTCACACAAAATTCAGTAGACTAGTTGGTTCCTATGCAGTGAATTTACATGTTATTACAAAAATACACAATAATAAAATAGGCAAGTGGCAAGATTAGAATAATGTTATAAGTTCTGCGCAAAGACTCCTTTTTCATTTTCCAAAACAAAACTGACATAAACAATCTTGAAAAAAATGTGCACGTAGGCTATGAGGAAAGAATGAATGCAATGAAGTAGGGACTGGTTGAATAAACACGGTTTAACTGGACGCCTAAGCGAGCGCGTTGCAGGATGGCTCCAGATTTTATTGTCAAATGGTTCCAGGTCAACCAAGTCCGAACTGCTTAGAGCAGAGTCCTGCACGGTTCCGTTTTGCTACGCATACCTGCTCTAACCCGTTAGAATGACTCCCGAACCCGACTCGTCACCAATGTATTTATTCCATTTAAATCCGAACCAGACTGATGTTTAACCCGCGACCCGAGCCATTAACGCATCATTGCCATGCTGCACCGCTTCTTTTCCATTATTATAGCCTATTGTTGTTTTATCATTGTGTTAATCTAAAACACATAGATAGCCTATGAATGTTTATTTTAAGCTTGCTCAACATTTTTAAAACAGCTTTATATTCCTCTGACTGAACCATTTCAGAGTGAAGACTCATTTCTGGTAGCATGACAACACAAACTGGACTCGTTTGACCACTCTTACCCAATGTGCAACAATCACAAAACTGGGTCACTTGTTCAGCTGCCTCATTGCGGCTCATTTACGTATCAATCCACAGTCAAAGTGGTGGTGGAGGAGCCTAAGAGATGGTAATTTTCTGGAGCAAGTGCGAATGTTGAAGAAGGCGCATGTTCAAGTTGGGGGCTGCATACAGTACCTTTTGGAATGGTAATCAGAGCGTGTCGGGGAATAGCCCACCTGGAGGGGTGACGTAATCGGGATTCCCGGCGAGCAGGAAGTCGCAGCACAGCGAGTGTTGGATGTCCCCCCGCGATTAGACACATTGAAGTGGAAGAAATTATCTCCGATCCTGCGTGGGGCTTTTATCTGTCGCCCTGTCTTCTTATGGAGGTGAAATAAATAATATGAGAATAAAATAACCCTTCCTAGCTACCTCAAACAGATTCTGTGTTGCTTGATCCAAATCTGATTTGTCTATGTTAATAATGCTAATATTAAAAGATTAATCAGTATGATAAATACATCCTATTGAGAATAGAGCTAGGGGCTGTGATCCAGTATTTGAAAGGTTTTATTAACCTACTAGCATTCATTTCTGAATAAAACAATTGGCAGCGCACAAGCATGTTACAATTTCACATTCCACGTCAAACGATGATTATGTATTAAGTTTTATGCATTTTTATGAATTGTGACTGGCCATCAGAGGTGCTTTGAGTGGCGCCTCTGCCGGTCAGTGTAAATTCAGATAAAATCTGACAGACTACGGGCGATGAGAAGTCTGTGAGAGAAGCGCCATCTTCTGGGTCTACCCTATATTACAAGGAATGGGTGGAGTTTGATTAAAACATCGACACTCCCAGGAGAAGGAGGGGGCCTCTCTGGCGGCTGGAAGTTGGAAGGCAGCTGGCTGGAACTGGAATGGAACTGGGCTGGAAGCCGGCAGGTATTCGGCTGGCTTTCAGCTTGGATGGGAACTTTTAAACCGCTACTACTGTATATCGACACAACAAAAGAGTCTCTTGTTCAGCTGCTACTTTTCCTCTTTGGTTGCTCATACCAGAGATGCCTCAGTAGGTCTTTTCACATACGCCTTTTCAGTCCAGGCCTGTTGAACCTTCACTTTGCATCATGTCACGTGTGAATGTCCCGAGATGGTTTGAGAGGTTGGTGGAGTCAAACTTAACCCACCACTGATACATGTCTGAGCTGGCATGTGAGGACAGAAATGGAATGGGCCTGTCTCTTGCAAGCTCTCATGCATCAAGCTGGCATTATGTCATAAAACGTGATTATGCATGGTGTTTGTTTCTATTTTTAACATCATGCGATCATGGTGTGTAACACTGTGTGCCACTTATGGCTAACTGAGGTGATTGTTTATTCTTTCATTGTTTTATTAGGATCCCCATTAGCTATCCATTTAAGGCCTTCTAGTCTCCCTGGGTTCCCCCCAGAAAAAGGAGAAAAGAAATTGCAAGTACAATAACAAAAAAATGGTAATACCATTAAAATACCAATAATACTATATATAAAACTATGAACTTTACATTAAAAAAAGAAAATTAAAGACAGAAAATTGAAATGGTATAAAGGATAATGAAGATGAACATTTTACACACCACAATGCAACGGAGCTCTGCTGAGTTAACTTCACACCTCCTCTGGTTCTGCAACAGTGTAATGATTTGTGTAAGGACACAAGGGCTTCGCCACAAGTTCAAAGTGGAACCGTTACGGAACGATAAACTCCTAATGACAGATTGAAGAACTAGGCCCAATGTGGCAGGGTCAAGACAGCCAAAGTTGGCGGAAGATGACTTGGCAAATATGCTTTAGGATTCAGACCAGACTGGTAAACTGGTGATGGTTAACCAACCAGACACTGTGGTGGTTGACAAACTACACAAGAGAGAAGTAGTGATAGATGTAGTGGCTCCGTACAGCAGCAACATCAAAGGGAAAAAACACAAGAATATTGACAGATACTGAAGGGGAAGGCTAACAGATCCCAGAGATCTCCTTCCAAAAGAGTAGTGTCCTAGGCATGGTTGAAGCCCTGTTAACATAACGCTTCTGTACAGAAGGCCCTATAAGCTTCCTTATTGTTAATATCTCTTATAGATTTCAGTTATCTAATGTAAATAACAGTATTTTGTCCCTGCGTGGACACCGTAGATGCACTAGCAGGATAACATATTATACAAAACAATTGTACTGAGTATTTGTATTGTATAATTTTTCAGAACTGAAGATAAACTAACCGCTTGTATAGAGGCATATAATTATCTAGCACATGTAAGATATGCATCTTTGCTGACGACATAAATGTTTATGCATTAAAAAAGAACAGATTTTGCTTTAAGACAGTGGTTTCCAAAGTTTTTGAGCCACAACTCCAAAATAGCTTGTTGTTTGTGACAAGATATTAAGATACTGTGAAGGATGTTTAAGTTTTCAGAGCTTTGGTAGTTTTATTGACAGGTAGTCTCGACCACATGGCCATGTTGCTGTAAAAAGTGATCAGCTGAAAGTTAGTAATCAAAAGACAAACATGTGCATATTAGCAAAAAAAAAAAAAAGATAAAGAAACGTACCAAGATACAAACACAGACAGATATACCCCGTTTCCCCTCACAAAGAAAAGTACACACAGACTCAAAGTTCATCTCACATCAATTCACATTTTCCAAGACACATACCAAACACACACACATCTTTTGTTTATCTATTGTTTTTACCTTTCTTTGAAACATTTAAGTTCTCACCTCATATCCTTAACTATATATTTTAAATAAATCATGGCTTTCCATTTTATTAATAGATAATCATCCTTTAACAAATTCAGAGAGGTTACAGCCCTTTAATATTCTTGAAGCACAGACTTAAGCTTCACACTCTTCCACACTAAACACTTAAACATATCATCTTTTCAAATTTCTTGTTTAACTTGGTCTACTAGTGAAATTCCCCTATTCAAGACTTTCTCACTACTTGGTGAAGCTGCTATGCAAATAACTGTAGTCAAACTGTCTTAAAGCCCCATGTTCAAATGATTCATGCATCACTGGTGACGGGAAGCAGACATGTAATAAATAAATGACTCACTTATCAGCTGTGTGTTTCACAATGTCCTGTTTCATAGTTTGCACCTGTCATGGTGGTCACTAATTTGGAGACTTACATTTATTTAATGTTATTTGATTTGCTTAAATCCGTGTACCAACTTTGTTAATCTTTTTGTTGTGTTTGAGTTCTCCGTGAACACACTACAAGGGAACTGTTTTCAGCTCCAGGCAAACCTTTTTCCATGACACGGTTGGTGTAAACACAATGTTCTTTTTTTAAGACATTGGTTACATGTTGTTTTGTTTTGGCATAGTGCAAATAAAATGAACAAATAGCAACATGTTGACAATTACATATGCCAAAATATCAATTTACTATATAAAGTATCCCTTTAGCAAGCTTGGATTTTGGATGTTGATCTTTTTTGTGCTCTAGCAGGCTAAATTTTTTCATTCTCAAACTGTGAAGCAACACCTTTTCCTTATCAGACAACAGTGTTTAAAAGTCATTTCAACACGTTCAAACTTGTGACCCTTTAGATTTCTTTTACCATAGTTTGACTCCCAATGACACAGTTTAGGGAGTACATGACTGATAGATGACTGGCTTAACACAAAGAAAAGCTTGGCCTGACATGGCTGTTCCCTCATAAGCATTTACAACCAAATCATTTGGTTGACCGATTCAATTCAGTTTTATTTATATAGGGCCAATTTAAAACAAAGTCATCTCAAGGCACTTTTAAAGATATAGCCCAACTCACTCCAATTTATTGTAGACTAATTATAATACAATTGAAACAAATTCATTATATGATCCACATTAGTCCAATTTTAATAATAGTTTTCATGTAAGGCAATTCATAATAAATAACTGCCTCACTAAGGAAACCAGCAGATTTCATAAAATCCTCTTATCAATTCAATTTTCCATCAAAAGCACTCATAAAGCAACAATGAAGAATGAAGAACAATGAAGAACTCCCTTTTAACAATAAGGAATACCTAAACCAGAACCAGACTTAGGAAAGGCGCCCAACAGCCTCAACAAGTTGGGCATGTAGAGGGCAGGAAGGAGAGGTCAACAAGGCCAGGCATACCTACTGAGAAAGAAAAAGACAAAAACAAAATAATGGTAGCAACAGTGTCATATTTTATATGTGAAGAATACTGCATAAGGAGAGAAACCCAGAGCACAGTGAGGTGCATCATGGGACATATCCCAATGGCACTCAACTAAATAGGTCACTAAAGGTTACCCAAGCTAGCTAACCATAACCTTTATACCCCCCCATATCCTCCAAAACAAAAGATTTTAAGTCTAATCTTAAAAGTAAAGATGGAGTCTGTTTCCTTACCCAAAACTGTTAGACAGAATAACCTGTTATATGTTCAAGTAAACAGCCAAATATTTTTAAACAAGTACATAGTAGTCATCAGTGGTATTGCACCTTAAGGGAACAATGTATGGTTTCATATTTGTAACCTAGTGGCATGCTTTTCTTTTATACACACTGACCCACTCAGTTTGATCTGACTGGTTGAAGTTATCCATGAAAATTTTGTCAAGTGCTCTTTTACAAATAATTCCCAGTGGCTACATCACAGTTGAGCATGTGCAACCATCTGGCTCATCAGGTTAGGTGTAATTGTTCCATCTGGATCATACTGGAATGAATCCTTGAATGAATCCTTTGCTTGTACGTAGGTCATACAGTTTGACTTGGAGCTGCAAGTGAACAGCATTTCAGACTCTGTTATGTGTACTTACTTTTGAGGTAGCTGGGTTCTTGCAAAAACTGTGAAACCACAAGCTATAGGCTAGTGAGTTAGTATGTCGAGAAAAAAAAACACACTCACTATCACATTTTTCACATTTGGTGGCCATTTTTGGTGTGACTCTGTGAGTAAGCTTGCTTGCAACCACTGAGGTTTACACATTACAGAATGTGTGTGTGTATGTGTGTGAGAGAGAGCGAGAGAGACCGAGTTAGCAAACAGTGGCTCTTTGTTGCTGTTGCCAAGGTTTTGGATCACCCAGGCCAGCAGGGCCTACAGCGACTCTTTCTTTATCCTCTCACTAGGTCTCTGGGCTTTGATACTTCTACATTGCAGAATGCTAAAAACCAAAATACAATATCTAAAGTTATCCAGTTCTCAAATAGTGGTAGTCAGCTCCTGATTTGTGGGTATATTACATTAGGAACATGACATTCTGTTCTGTGTTTCTTTAAGCTAAGTAAAAATAGAAGTTATTATATTTACTCCTTTGCAAGGAGACAGACCAGGTTATATTCACAACAGGGATGAGCTTCAGTATCAAGATCAAGATGAACTCAGAATTAAACATGAAAAATTTGAATGTGTGAATTACTACTCCATAAACAGATATGTTTGTGACTATAACTGGATTAGACATTATGGAAATATTTTGAATGAGGTCTTCTCAGTGAGCTGCACAGAAACATTTTTGACAGAAATTACTTCAAAGTTTAGACTTGACTTTTTTTTTTTTAGTCTTACTACATAAGATTCTAGCTGACTTGTAGCTTTTATAGTCAATGAATAGTGAACACATTTGTTCTGACAATAGCAATCATCAGTGACAAAAAAAAAATAAATTAAATAAAATCTCTACCCTGTTTGTTTCCATCTCCTCCAAGCATCTCTCTTTCTCATTCCTCTAATTGTATGCTTAATCCTTTGCCAGATTAAAGGGATGTATGCGGTCTGTTTGTGTGTGTCTGTGTGGTCTGAATGGATGCCTAATAGATCTCTCAGCGATTACTCGATCTCCATCTCTATTTAATGGGTGGAAACTGACAAGAATCCAAATTTACTCTTCAATGAATGTCTGCATGTACGAGCGATGTGATCCAGCAGCTTTTGAAGCAGCTAAACCAAACAATTAAGCATTTTTGTCGAGACTGACATGCTTGACTGTGTTACTGTAGCCTAGTGTGTTTACAGTTTGATCTGTTAGCTATCCTGTCTCTTGCTGACACAGGAGCTAAATTTACTTTTTATATCTTAGTAAAAGTGTTTTGCTCCTATATAAAAATCCTGCTGGTTGTACTCTAAAACAGGTTGGTTTGGTGGGAGTACAGCTTCTGGCAAATGTTTGAAGTTATAAATAGCAGGGCTCTCTATCTCTTCCCCTCTTCCTCCTGTATAGTCTGACCTGGTTGCCTTAATTGGTTTAAATTTACACCATGATCCATCAACTTAACTGCAGTTTCCTCTTGTTATTTAGTTGTGTTACAAGGCTAAAAACGATTAAATTCATTCATACATTTTTGAGGGGTCATTGGCTTACAAATGAGGAAATTTCTTTGGGCATAATGTGGATTTTTTAATGGATTTTGGAATATTTGTAGGCAGAATTATATATGATGTGTAGATCACTTCAAACTGCTTTGTATGAGTATTTAATTCTGCATTAAAACATCGGTTATTGGTAGACTGGTCTTTTTTATGTGTTGAAGACAAAGGAAACTATCTCTCTGTGTCTTTGCTGTCCTTATAGGTTTAACCAGTCTTAATAGGGACACACTTTTTGGGGGTTCTTGTTTAGCTTTTTTTTTGTACATCTTTACATATTTGCTCATAGAAGAATATTGGCCATTGATAGATTTCTCTACTAGCAGATGAGTGAGAAGGGTAAAGATGGTAGGGTTACAGATCTGGTTTCTTCTTTTTCTGTTTGAGGCCTGTTTGCATGCTGTTTAGAAATATGTTTTCACTCCAATGGAACTGATTCTTTTTATACTTCAACAAACCAAAATGTTCGAAAAGTAAAAATGTGAAACTGCATGTGCTAAACTGACCTAACACAGAGGTTAGTTGGAAATTTCAAGCCTATCTGGAATGTTTCCTTTGAGGGTTTCTGAAAGTATTTTTGAAAGGTTGAACAACTGCGTATTTTTATCTCTTCTTTTTCACTTACAGGTTGCTGGCTCACTTCTTTGTTGGTATGCCTCATACTAAGACAGGCTTGCAGCAGCGTTAAGTCTGGTTTGGGTAATTAAGTCAGTGTGTCCCAAATAGATCCTCTCATGGGAACTGGAGGTCTTACCATGGAGTGATTTCATTTTTGATACGGCAGAATCCTTAACAGAGTATTTGTGGCGTGTAAGCAGTTTCATGCTGTTTGGTTTGACACAGCAGCATCCTTCCAATGCACAAAAGCTACATTTATGTGTTATCCAGTCCCCCAACATATGTTAAGTTGGTCCAAGTAGTGAAGGGTTGGCATATATTCCTGTTTTTGAAATGCAGTAAGACATGTCATCCTTTCAGCTTCTGCTACAGAAAAGTGAATTTTTCACTCTAAATTGGTTGCAGTCTTGACTCTGCAGTGAGAAAAGGAAGGTGACATCTTATTCAATTGAGAAAACTAGAGATACGATAAAGAACCTACAGTAACTAGGGTATACTGCTATGAGTAGCTGATGTGTCAGCAAAGTTGCACAGAAAGTCTCATGTGAATACATGTTTTTAAGAATGAATATATTTCAAAACTTGTACTTAATTGCAGAATGACACCTCAAATCTCAGCTTCCAAGATATGCTATTCTAATGAGAGATTTACTGTTGATAATTACATGGCATGGGAATGTGTTACAGTTGACAAACAGAGATAGCATGTGGAGTATCAAATAGAAGTCATGTGCTATGTTATAGTAGTAGTACAGCAGAGGTAAAGTTAATCGGTTTGAAGAGCAGACTGCGTGGTATAGTTTTACGTGAACAAAGAAATCTAGAGCCAAGAAAAAGCTCCGTCTTATAATAGTTCTTCTTTTGTTGGATCAAGACTTAATAAACAACTAATATAAGTCTCATATAAATAGCATAGTGGAGCGATGGGGGTGTAAAACAGCTATAAATATATTGTCATCCCAAGTAATTTACAAAAAGAAAATGTAGAATCTACTTACGCAATGCTTTTTAGAAATACTCACCAAACCTCCCATCTCCCCTGGGTAGGCTGGGTGGCTGTTCATCTCAAGCTCAGGTCCTCTACCAGAGTCCCAGGAGCTTGAGGGTCCTATGCAGTATCTTAGCTGTTCCCAGGACTGAGCTCTTTTGGATGGATATGTCTGATGTTTCTCCAGGAATCTGTTGGAGCCACTTCTCCAGTGTGGCGGAAACAGCCCCCAGTGCTCCGATGACCAGTAGTACTACTGCTGCCCTCACCTTCCAGGCTTTCTCCAGTTTGTCCTTGAATCATTGGTATTTCTCCAGTTTCTTGTGTTCCTTTTTCCTGATATTTCCATTATTTGGAATGTGTACATCGATCACTATCGATGATAGTGAGCAGCTTTTTGCTGCTTATCCATGATCACAATGTCTGGTTGGTTGGCCACCACCAATTAGTTGGTCTGTATCTGGAAGTTCTACAGGATCTCAGGCCTCTGGTTCTCCACCACCTTGGGATTTGTTTGGTTATGGTGTTCCATATATTCTTTGCCTGCCAGTATCTTGCACCCTTGTGTGAGGTGCTAGATTGTGTCAGGGGGCCTCTTTGCACAGCCTGTATCTTGATTGCCCTGGTACTCAAGGCTTGCTCCTGTGCTGCTATGATTAGCGCCTCTGTCCTGTCCTTTAGTCCAGCTCTCTCTAGCCATTGGTAGGACTTGTTCACATCTGCTACTTCGACTATCTGTCAGTGGTATATCTTGTGCAGGGGCTTGTTCTCCCATGACGGTTCCTCCATTTCATTCTCCTCCAGATTCCATTGCCTGAGACACTGACTCAGTGCTTCATCCCTTGGGCATAATCTTCATCATGTATTCATAGAGCTTGGATGTTTCATCTTGGATAGTGGCTCTGATGCTCAGTAGTCCTCGGCCTCCCTCTTTGTGCTTAGTATATAGTCTCTGGACACTGGGGTAGATCCCTCCATTCATTGAGCTTCCTTGTTTTAACATCTGTGGTCTGAACTTCCTTCTTTGGCCAGCATATTATCCCAGCAGGGTATCTAATCACTGGCAGGGCATAGCTGTAAATTGCCCGGATCTTGTTCTTGCCATTGAGCTGACTTCTGAGGACTTGACTTACTTGTTTCAGAAATTTGACTGTGGTAGCTTTCCTTCTGGCTTCTTTGTGGTTGCCATTTACTTGTGGTGTGCCAAGGTGCTTGTAGCGCTGTAGTTATTTTGCCCTCTGGGAGTGCAATGCCCTCTGTATGGACCACCTTCCCTATTTGTTACCATTTGGCCACATTTATTCAATCCGAATGTCCCTGCTGTAAATCCTGGTGGTGTGGATCAGTGAGTCAATGTCTCAATCACTCAATTTCAATATATATACTGTATATATAAACTATATATATATAGTTTAAATGTTGTAAGCTAAGGAAATTTACAGTTTAAATAAAATGTTAATGATAACACAACAGCATTGCTAAAATCATTTAAATAATATATTTAAAACCTTGTGGCTCCAAACAGTGAGTGCATATGCTGTTTCAAAAACTTTCTAATTAAATTCCAACAAATAAGAGACAAACAAATAAAACTGAAGAGGAATTCTATGAGAAGTATTTGTAGGAAAGTCATGGTTTTAGTTGAAGTCTTGTGATGGCTCATTAAGGAGACAGTGGATCTTTGTCTATTCAGGCTCTCTGCAGAAGGAGGAGGAGGATTGAGTTTACAAGGCAAATATTCAACACATGAACTCAAGTTTCAATGTCTCTTGCAGCCTAAATAAGTTTTTTGTCATATTGTGTTCTTTCATAAATTACTTCAGTGGATAGAACTGAACTATGAGTTTATTTGTTCTTGTAGCTTGTCCATGTAGAGTCTGTATTCATTTTTCAGCTTTGCTGCTCCTAGGAATGTATCTATAGCCTCCTTTAAATGTCTGTGCATCTCCTAGTTTAAGCTAGGGTTAAGGACTTTTTTTCTATTTTATAGCAAAGGTTTTTGGTACAATTTTTCAAATATATTTTGATGTTTATGCAAACTTCATTCAGTCTTCTGATGAAGCAGAACGCTGCAAAAGCTTCATCATTAGCATGTATTTTTACATCCAAATACAACATGAGAGCATCACTATGACAATATTCCATCATATGTCAGGCAAAACTAGTGATCATTTATATCTTTCCTAAATAAGCCTCAGACTGGTGAGGGTCAGAAAATTATCAGAGCTGGTTGTGTTGAAATGACCCATTTTTTGTTTGAACATTTTTTTGTCCAATGCTGAACTTCTATCAAACCATAACAATTATGAAACCCAGATGCTTTTGGTTTGATTATTAAACATTTTAAATGCCTCAACGTCACACTATGTCTAAAGGTCGTAATAGTTTGAGTACAACAAGGGCAACCTGCACCATAGTGAAACATTTACAATGCACTTGTACAATGTACAATAGACTCTTGGAAAACAACAAGACATTTTAAAAATATTTAATCTTCATTAAAAAGTTCATTTATGGAAGTCACAACAGGTTTTAAGAACTCTTCCTGTGAGCTTTCCACCTTCATGTGTATTGTAACTGTGATAAATGGACAGATAAACTAAAACTTACACTACCACTGTTGTGGTTACAAAATGAGTTATGTTTCTCCTAATAATATTACTATAACTCCTTGTACTCACTACTACAGTGACATTGAAAAGGCCATGTTTTACGTCCTAGGCTCCCATACTGTTTATGTGCGGCAGAGCATTGTTTTGGGTGAAACACACACCTATACTGTCTTAATTACAGAGTTTAAAACCACATTAGCCACATGAAAACTCTGAAGGAGCCACTGAGGCTTAATCATAATTTGTGGCTTTGGTCTACTGGTGCAGGAATTTCACCGCCTCTGCGTGGGAGATCGACTTCCCAAAGACTTAACCATATTCAAATACAAATCCTGCAAAGGAAAGTGTAAACAGAAATTCTTTAAGTGTTTAAATAAGCGTGGCCATGCAGTTGTGGAGGTTATAGTTATTGGTAAGATATGCTGCGAATGTTAGCATCTAAATGGGTGAATATTATGAGTTGCTTCTCCACAAACCCTTTTCTTTTGGCTATCTGATAGGATATTCATAAGGTTTTTCAAATACAGTTTTATAGAGTTTCTGTTAGTTTTACATAAATGTCTTCTTTGTGCTGCTTCTAGTTCGTCCTGAGTGGAATTCGAATAAACTGGATTCATGCTGCCATTGAAGGTCCTCTGGGCTTGCATACAAAGCAGCAACAAAATGATTTGCATTCAGTCTGCATGCTGTCTGAATCCCATTCTCTTCATTTCAACACTGACATTTGGCTTTTTACGTTTATCTAATGTTCATTTTTTCTCTGCTACTACTTTACAACAGCCCTCCCTTTTACTCTGTCTCGCTTCCTATTTTTACATCTCATCACAGCCCCCTCCTCTTTGCATAGTTGAGCGACTACAAACAGCCGGAAGTTTACTACAAACAGATCCAGCTATTAAGGGTAATCCTTCCTTCTCCTTGTGGGTTTTAGTGCACCGGAAGAGCACTTCCGCACTTTTTTCCATCAGGGACTTATAGGTCACCATTGTCCTTTGGTGTCACCGTACTGTATATATGTGACATTGTGATTGAGCCGAGGCTCATAAAGATAAAGCAGAACGTATTTATTGAATTTCTCCCATGTACCTGCATTTCTGGAACAGCCTACCCAGAAATTTAGCCTGTTCAAGGGCACAGTGTGCTCCAGGGGATGTTATATTGCTTAATCATTTATTAAATCACTCGCAGTTAAACTTTATGGTTCTGCTTTACATTTCTTCTAACCACCA
This sequence comes from Melanotaenia boesemani, assembly GCF_017639745.1. Taxonomy (NCBI): domain Eukaryota; kingdom Metazoa; phylum Chordata; class Actinopteri; order Atheriniformes; family Melanotaeniidae; genus Melanotaenia; species Melanotaenia boesemani. The sequence continues at coordinate 13,032,705 of NC_055705.1, forward strand.
AAATGCTAAGCTGCGCCTTCTGTTTCAAGTTTCAGAACCAGCCGTATTCTCAGAAATTCACCTGAACTCATGTTAATCCTTCAGTCAGGGCAAAGAGCAGCAGGCAGGCAGCAGTATGAATGGTAAAGCATTGTGAAAGAAATTCCTCAGCTTGTGTTTTGTCATTTACTGAAGTAAAAGAACTTCAAAATCAATTCTGAGGATTCTTCTTGTACAGGACACACTGACCTTCGACAGCGAGGCAAAGCTAAAGAGCTCAGTAGATTCCTCCCTTTGCATTCCACATGCTATCTTTGCTATGAGAAACAGTTTTGTCCACTCCACTTCTCCTTTACTCTCATAGTTGAAAATTGGCTGTTTTAAACAGCTTCTCACTTTTTTTTTTCTTTTTGTTTTTCAAATTTACTGCTCAGTCAGGGCAATCAGTCACCTCCAAAAGTGGACTTTCACATTTGTGGCTGCGTCTTTATCTCCATGTGTCTGGCATTCACTACCACACAATCTTGCCTTTTTTGTCTTATTGTCCCTGTTTGTACTGTAAACAAAACACACACAGACTGAGATAGCACACACAGAGATTCACACAAGTGTCTTCAGATCTGTCCACACAAATTCTGGAGGGGAAGAAACGGCAAATCAGCCCAAAAAAATCAAAGAAATTGTTGTTCATTCAAGGCAACAGAAAGGTGAAAGAGACGGAACAATAAGAGGAAGCAGTGAGAACAGAACATTTAGTGATATTCGCCCTCCCCTTTCTTCTTTACTCCTCCTCTTACATTACTTCTGTCTTGAGTAACCTTCCCCCTCTCAACTCTGTAACTCACCTGTCAAGTATTAGCTCCCATCTCCCAAGCACCTCCCCCTCAGGGCAGGTAGATAGACGTAGGTATAAAGGTATGCTAATCACAAGCAAACTATCTTCTCTGCTCTGGGAGTGAGGAAGACAACAGGGCTGTGTGAAGCGTGTGTGTGTGTGAGTGTGAGAGCGAGAGGCGGAGTAGGGAAGTTTCAATTTAAAAAGACAATTGGATTGATTGCTCTCAGACTTGCACTGCAACCATGGGGCTAGGGGTAAGTACTGGACCTTTGTCACAAGTTTTAGTCTGATTTCAGAGAGTGTTTAGGGTCTACATGCTTCTAAGTTTCAGTCACGCTATTGGTTAAGCTGGACAGTCAAAAATTGCATAACAACTCTACCATGACACTTTTTTCAGCTCCAGAAAATATGAGATCTCAAGCCTTTTTTTCAGCAGTAAATCTCAGTCCTTCCAACAATGATTAACACAACTTTTTCAGCATGTTTGAACAGTTAAGTAGATACTGTTGTCTGCACTTACTCCGGCAACAAAAGAAGCGTCAGAGTAATCTTCTCTCATGTGTTCAGTCTTATTTAGAGGCTCATTTTCTTTCACTTTCTTCAATCCAGAAAGGGAAGGATTACAAGCCTGCGGCAACCTCAGATGGCGAGACCAAGAAAAGCAAAAAGGCAAAAAAGTCGAAGGATATGGACGAACTGAAAAAAGAAGTTGACCTAGTGAGTAGACAAAAAGCCTTTTTTTTCCTAATACTTGAATACTTAATTGTGCTGATTTCTTATAAAGCAATTTGATAAACATGGATTGATTAATGCAAGTTTCATTGAGGCACTGTGAAACCTCTGTCACTACCATCAGTGACAGCGATGATACAGCCACTGCTGAGACTAACCTCATGGATGGTCACATGAGATGTAGCTGTCTGCCCCACATTTCATAAAATTGCTGCTTATACTGCAGCATGTGCTGTTTTATGTTATTAAGGACTTCACAGTTATAATTATCTTCTAAGTCAAGCTTATGTGGATAGGTGAGAGTCAGGAGGTGTAGTCTTTCCACCACAAACAAGACAGTAATGTATCACCTTATTTCCTTTTACTGCTATAATATTGTTTTTTTACTTTAGCTTTAGTCACGCATTCTCTTTCTTTATCAATGGATTTGTGTATGTTAAGTTTTGAGTGTGTGTGGATCAGAATAGTTGGTTCAATTCTACTGGTGTCAGCTTTTTCTCAGAGTGAAGTCATTTCCCCAAGGTCAGAGAGGAACTTTCTCTAAGTTCATGATGAAATGGAAAAGGGATGAATGATTTCATCGCAATGACTATGTTCAATTGCACAACACTGGGATTTTTACAGAAAAGGAGACATTTCTTAAACGTTTGACATTTTTCTTGAAAATTTCTCTGAAATACTCGACATTCTGCAAAACTCTCTGTACAGCGTCTCAGCTCCCATAGGCCAGTGTCCTTCACAAGGTCAGTTCACAAGGAGGAAGAGTCAGGTCTCACCTTTATGTAGGCACCAATAAAGTTAGTGAATAAGCCATAAAGAAATATTCAACATTGATTTCTGTTGCATAATTTGTAGTTATTTTGAAAAACGATTAACTTTAAATAGGTTTAATAATTCTCACAAGGTCACCAAGTCAAGAGGCCTTGTGCTGGTATTTTGTTGCAGTTTTTATGCATGGATATAAAATAATTAACCTGATATGGCTTTTTCGTAGCTTTTTAAAAGCATTTTCCTTAAGAATCCAGCACCAATTCCTAATCAAGTCACTCAGCAACTAATGGAGCGCCGCAAGTTATCAGGTAATAAAACTTGCATATTGGTGACATATTAGTAATTATTGTTCTCCAAACATCCTAACTAGAAATCAAAGTCCTGCCGACGATGAAGGGCATCTCAATGCCATAGCAACCTTATCGCCAACCTGCTGTGACCTTCGCAACTTACTGCAATTAACAGCAGGCGCTGCCTTTAATCTGCAGGAAATCTTCAAGTTGCCAGAAAAGTTTGGTAACTTGTGGGTAAAAGTGATTTATTCCCATGCATTGTTTATCTAAAAGCTTTAGATTTAAGCTGTGGTTAAATAGTGATGACATGTCGGCTGCTGGTATAACAATAATTAAAAGTGAAGGTAGATCTCTGGAGAAAAAAAATGTAGCTGACATGTTAATGATTATTGTCCCGTCACACAATTGAATGAGGTGTCAAAGTCCACCGGAAGACAATAAGTGCTATTTCCATAGCAACATAAAGCAGCCAGTGACTTGATATGTGTCAAAGTCTAACAGAAAATGCTAAAAATATAGATGATACACATTCAGTTATACTGAGCAGGAGTGTGTTCGTCCATCCAGACATGCTCAAAATGTGGCCAGAATACAAAAGCAAGGGAAGAAATTTCCTCAGCAGGCTTCAAAGGAGCTGCCAGTTTAAAAAAGCAGCAGCAGTTCGGGGCATGTGATAACATATTATCCACGGCACATTTGGTATGCTGGCTTATTATAATGCTAAACGATGGCGGGGCCGGGCAGAACCGTGCAATTTATACACATTTTGCCCTCTGACTGTAAGGAGGATGTGTAAATGTAACAGGACTTGAGTCATTTAGAAAGAAAAGACTTTAAATATTCACTGGCTGAGTTAATGTTAATACTATGAAACTGTATTATTTGATGACATTTTTCTATACCCACCAATCAGTGGAAGATTAAATCACTGAACATGAAATGGCCAAAGTAGATTCTTACAAAGACAATCCATTAAGATACTTTCCCTGAGTGGTGTGCAGTGATACTATCACTAATTCATTCGTTCATTTCATCCATTCAACCAGAATTTGAGATCACAGCTGCAATTTGTTAGTTTACTAACATATTACACTATTATAAGAATGTGTCAGCACAGGCTCCAACATATTACTGACATTCATAGTGCATCCATTGTACATTATAATGGATGACAGTGTTTAAGAGGATCTATGTAGCAAATTACACCCACTTCCATCACTAAAAATAGCTTTAGTGAGTTGGTTTTTATGATCTTACAGTTTCAAACCACCTATTTAACTAACAGAACTATGCAGAAATTGCACTCTCATAGAAAATTTGACATACTTGTGTCAATATTACTCTACAGAGAAGAGTGATCAGTTTTCCTCTGGGTGCTAAAAGCACGCCATGAAAGCATTACAGCGATACAGCAACATCTCTTTAGATATGCAATATAGCCTCAGTTTTTACCCTATTTTACAGTATCAACTAGCATGCTACAATTGGCTTGTGTGCTTGAGATGTTTCATGAGAATAACAGTACTTTGTTGTTTCACAATACAACAAAAATTAAAGGTGGGAGTCATGTTGTTGCACACCATCCAAACTACGTTCGAAAAATCCCTCTTCATTCACTCCTTGTAGGCGTTATATGACAGCGTAGGCACACAAATGTGTCAGCCTCTCTGGTTGTTCATTTGCAGAAACACTTTTGTTTGGATTTTTCTCCATTGTTGTTTAATTTACAAATAAAGTGGCTATGTTTGGAGGAGGTTTTTTATTTTTTTTTTTTAAGACTATGAAACTGAAAGAGAAGACTTATGGTTGAACTTTAGCTATATGTCAAATACACGAGTAGTGCTCTTGGGAACAAGCATCAGTGTATCAGTTGGGTGTCAGTGATTTGGCTGGATGGGGTGTTTGCTCACAGCAAACTGGAAGCTGGGATGAGTCCATACATAACTGAAGTTATGGCTGCTCAGTCTCCATGTTTGGCTTTAAGTTTTCTGTAACTCAAATGGCTGCTTTTAGTAATCGTAAAATCACACTGTACGGGGCTGCATTCGGCCATAATCCTGATCAGATGAGTGATTTTGCATTGCCATCTTTATGCTCCCTGGAGGACACACAAACACATTCCTTAATCCTCAAAGGAGAATCTGCGGTTTTAAAATGACAGGGATTTTGGCATGTTTTACGCAATGTCTCTCAATCTGATTCTCGGCTTGTCTCTCTCTATAGGATGATCACAAGCTGACAGTGGATGAACTTCATAGGAAATATGGGACCGACCTTACCAGGGTGAGTCATCCACAAAGTGTGTGAGCCTTTCAGAGTGACACAAACTCACAGGACTTATCGTGTTTAATAGAGTTAGATAAGGACAGCGAATATCTCGCAGTTCAAGCTGAGGTCAAAAGCATGTAGAGACATGCTTTGCAGTAACCAGTTTTTATGTATTTTTTCTACACTTCAACCCTGCAATTTAGTAAACAGTATAAAATATACAGAAATAAAATGTTGCAGAAACATTTTCAAGTATCTTTCGAGCCTCAGGTGTTTTTTACCGGTGTCCTGGTAGGAAGCAGACCAGAACCCACAGCTCTGAAAACAGCTCATTTTAAATTGTCAATCTTCCACACAACTGTTTTTAAAACCTTTTAATGTTTTGTGGTCTTCATCTAACACACACAGAACTCTCCCTACAGTACACACCCCAACACAGCCCCACAGAGGCCGAATAATTGACCGATGCTGATAAGCTGCTGAAATCTGATCTGTCTGAGTTTCTCCCAAAACAAAGACCTGATTCACGCTGGAACACCGGTCTTATTGATACTACTAACAAGAAAAAAAAGCTCTATTTTACTCCTTGTATCCCTTTACAGAGATTACAAGTATTAAAACGGAGGAGAATTATAAGTGTAAGAAAACGTGACCGTGTCTTAGTCAGAGCACACACTGCTCATTGATAATAGAGCTGCATTATTTACAGTAAAATTGTAAAAGGAGGAAACTACTACTGAAAGATTTAACGTTGTCTTCTTTTGGTTTTGGTTTCTTTTCTTTTTAATCTCAAGCTTCTTTCGAAGCAAAGGGAGTGTATCTGTTTACCAAATTAAACTGCTAAGCAGGAAAGGTGACATTCATGTCCCTCATCAGGTTTCCCTCCACTGCATGTACGCAGTCAGAACTGATGACAAAAACTGGACTTTCAGGTTTTTCTTTTGAGCGTCCGCAGTCCCAACAGAGCAAATGTATCAGGCAAAGTAAAAAATGATCAACTCTACCCTACTTTCTGTTCCTATCAAGGTATTTCCAGGGGCTGCCAACCATTTTTCTTGTTTTTTTGTGTTTTTGTAGGGTCTATCCTCCTCCAGAGTAAAAGAGATCCTGGCCCGAGATGGCCCAAATGCCCTCACACCTCCTCCCACTACTCCTGAATGGGTTAAATTCTGTAAACAGGTAAAAGTCAAATGTATAATTCTCTGTGGTGAATGAAGCCATTTTAATATTCAAATTGGGGAAATGCAAATTCAGGGTGACCTACTGCAGCCAGTAAAAAAGAAAAACAAAACAAAGGTTTTACTGTTGTTTTAACTTGTTTTCAGTTGTTTGGTGGTTTCTCCATGTTGCTGTGGATTGGTGCAATCCTCTGCTTCCTGGCTTATAGCATTCAAGCTGCCTCAGAAGACGAGCCTGCAAATGATAACGTAAGAAGGACCGTGTTATTTTACAATACAAGTTATTATCTTTTTAAACCTCCAAAAATTAGCTTAAAAGTCTTTTATGTCTTCCTTTAGTTGTATTTGGGCATTGTGCTGTCGGCTGTCGTCATCATTACTGGATGTTTCTCCTACTACCAAGAAGCCAAGAGCTCCAAGATCATGGAGTCCTTTAAGAATCTGGTCCCACAGGTGAGACTTTCTAGTTTCCTCTAGCTTGAAACGTTGCTCACTGACCTTTTGTTGCTTTGAAAACAAACTAAACCTTTCAATTTGTTTAATTATGTTAAAAGTATGCTTTAAAAACATATATTATGTCTTATTATTTCATAGCAAGCCCTGGTTGTGCGTGATGGTGAGAAGAAGAGTATCAATGCGGAGGAGGTGGTGGTCGGTGATTTAGTGGAAGTAAAAGGTGGAGACAGGATTCCCGCTGATCTGAGAATCATCTCTGCTTTTGGCTGCAAGGTCAGCATTATTACGAAGTTATAAAACATGAATTTAGTCAGATTTTACTGTGTTTCACAGTTAAGCTTGGTGGGAAGTCACAGTATGGGATCAGATGTGTATTAAACACCAGTTTAGTATCTGAATAGAATTATTTTCACTCAAATATCTAAATCTTTAAAAACCAAGACTATCAGTGCTAGTTTCACATTGTCCCAAAGACACCATGTCAGTCTTATTTGTATGTATTTTTTTCCTCTTTCAGGTGGATAACTCTTCCCTGACTGGAGAATCTGAGCCTCAGACCCGTACCCCAGACTTTTCTAATGACAACCCCCTAGAAACAAGGAATATTGCTTTCTTCTCCACTAACTGTGTTGAAGGTACAGAGCAAGCAACTAAACATATAACCCTCATTTTAACATTTCATTGTGTCTGTGCCTTAGCTCTGATGTGAATTGGGGCATTTTCTGGTCTGCACAAGAGCCAAGTTTAGACCATGTTTTAAAAACATAATTAAAAATGAATAAAAGCCCATAAATGTTTAACAATAACACTGAGCATGGCCACATTTGAACTATGCTACAAATAACTGAGACCAATATTAAGTCTGCATTTTTAAAAACATCTGTATTATTTCATACTTTAATGTTATATTTGATGGTAATGAGGGTAAAAGCTGGAGAGAAGTACACAGATAATTAGATAATTCTTTCATTTTCATATCCATCATTTGCAAAAATCTTCTTTCTGTTCAGGAACTGCCAGAGGAATCGTCATCAATACTGGAGATCGTACTGTTATGGGTCGGATTGCTACTCTGGCTTCCAGCCTGGAGGGCGGAAAAACTCCCATTGCCATCGAGATCGAGCATTTTATCCACATCATCACTGGTGTGGCTGTCTTCCTAGGTGTAACCTTCTTTATCCTCTCCCTCATCCTTGGCTATGGATGGCTAGAGGCTGTCATCTTCCTCATCGGTATCATTGTTGCCAATGTGCCAGAGGGTCTCCTGGCCACTGTCACTGTGAGTTGCAGCCTCATTTATTTAAAAATAATTTTAAAAAATGGAGTAGAAACTGTTGTTAACAGTCGACTTTTATCTCCAGGTGTGTCTGACCCTGACTGCCAAGCGAATGGCCAAGAAAAACTGCCTGGTGAAGAACCTGGAAGCTGTTGAGACCCTTGGCTCAACCTCCACTATTTGCTCCGACAAGACCGGAACCCTGACACAGAACAGGATGACCGTGGCCCACATGTGGTTTGACAATCAGATCCACGAAGCTGACACCACGGAGAACCAGAGCGGCACTTCCTTTGACAGGAGCTCGGCCACCTGGAGTTCTCTGGCCAGAGTCGCTGGACTCTGCAACCGTGCCGTCTTCCTTGCAGATCAGTCCAACATTCCCATTTTGAAGGTAAAAACAGTTCTAGTTTACGTCTTCTCATTAGCACACAGAAATCTAAATTACTGTGACATCACTCAGTCTTGCTTGTGAACAAGAAATCCCTAATACCACAAACAGCTTTTTCTCCCTTAAAGCATCATTTTTATTGTTATTATTACACTTTTTATTTGTTTATTTGTTTAACCTGATACTACAGTATATTCTAATGAACATTCAGACATAGCAGCCGTGTGGGAAGTGTTGCACCATCATGACTTGGCAAGGGACTTTTTGGACCCAACAAAACAGCCAAGATGCACAACAAAAACTTATTGAGAGCACTTACCATAATTAAAAGCTATTATATATATATATTGTGGTAGATATCATATTCTCATTATGTTCTGTGGAATTAAATGTGGCTGGATGGACTCTTTGTTACAGAACATTGTGCTATTTAGATCATTGCTATACATGGCCTGATATAAAAGATACAGTGAGATGTGATCATGATTCGGGTCAAACTAACTCCACAGAGGGATGTGGCTGGCGATGCCTCAGAAGCTGCCTTGCTCAAGTGTATCGAGCTGTGCTGTGGATCTGTTGCCGGCATGAGAGAAAAATATCCGAAGATTGCTGAGATCCCGTTCAATTCAACCAACAAATATCAGGTAATCAATCCACACTGGAGTTTAAACAACATAATGCAGATTGCTCACTTTTGCCCACTAGTGGTCGGGTTTATTCCAGTCAACATCAGCTTGTTTTCGACTAGCATTTCATTGAGTTTTACTTCATATAAATCTTCTGTTTTTTGTTATAAATCCACCATTTCTCTTTTCTCACAGCTCTCCATCCATCAGAACGCAACTCCAGGAGAATCCAAGCACCTGTTGGTGATGAAAGGAGCCCCAGAGAGGATTTTGGACCGTTGCTCCACCATTGTGCTCCAGGGCAAAGAGCAGCCTCTGGATGATGAGATGAAAGATGCTTTTCAGAATGCCTACGTTGAACTGGGAGGACTTGGAGAGAGAGTACTTGGTAAATCAACACACAGTATTCTTTTATATTTTACAAAGGCGAAAATTGAGTGTGATGAGTGCTTCGTATCTCTCTTATTCAGGTTTCTGCCATTTCAACCTGCCCGATGATCAGTTCCCAGAGGGCTTTGCTTTTGATACTGAGGAGGTGAACTTCCCCACTGAGAACCTGTGCTTCGTCGGTCTCATGGCCATGATCGACCCTCCTCGTGCCGCCGTGCCTGATGCTGTGGGCAAATGCAGGAGCGCTGGAATCAAGGTGCGGAAGTTGGTGTTTTCCCATTTATTTTGCTGTGATTGCAAACTGTTCAATTGTCTAAAATCTTAAACATATTTGGTAGTTTCATAAAATCGTGTTCTGTTTTCTCTCTTTCTTCTCAGGTTATCATGGTCACAGGTGACCATCCAATCACTGCCAAGGCTATTGCTAAAGGTGTCGGCATCATTTCTGAAGGCAACGAGACAGTTGAAGACATTGCTGCCCGCCTGAATGTTCCAGTTTCAGAGGTCAACCCAAGGCGAGTCTTGTTAATGAGTTTTCATTCTTTGGGGCCATTTATAACAACAAGGACCCTGCAATCTTCTCAGCCAGAAAGGCTTTTACCATCAAATCACTGCAAACAAATGATTCTAAATGCTTCTCTGAACTTGAGGCGTTGCTGTTTCTTTATCAGCAAGTTTTGTTTGTAGGTTCAGATCAGACCCTCTCCTAACACCACAGTGAAATTCTTCCACAGGGATGCCAAGGCCTGCGTCGTCCATGGTGGTGAGCTGAAAACGATGACCACAGATCAACTTGACGAAGTGCTGAAGCACCACGCTGAAATTGTATTTGCCAGAACTTCCCCTCAGCAGAAGCTGATTATCGTGGAGGGTTGCCAGAGACAGGTGAGCATCAGAGGGGAAAAATTACATAAATACTACCTTAGATTTTTTTTGCATACATCCCAATGCTGCTTTCATTTCTTCGCAGGGAGCTATTGTGGCTGTGACAGGTGACGGTGTGAACGACTCCCCTGCTTTAAAGAAAGCCGACATCGGTGTTGCCATGGGTATTGCCGGATCTGATGTCTCTAAGCAGGCCGCGGACATGATCCTGCTGGATGACAACTTTGCTTCCATCGTTACTGGAGTGGAAGAAGGTGAAACAAGCAGGAATGAGGAAAATCTTGCATATAACTGCTTGTTGACTCTGCTAAATATTAACTAAAATGTTTTCTTGGTAGGCCGTCTCATCTTCGACAACTTAAAGAAGTCCATTGCCTACACTCTGACTAGTAACATCCCTGAGATCTCACCCTTCCTCCTCTTCATCATTGCCAACATCCCTCTGCCTCTGGGAACAGTCACAATCCTCTGTATTGACCTGGGAACTGACATGGTGAGAGAAAGCATGCTGTGGTTTTTAATAACAGGCTCAATGAGATGAAACCTACAACAAGTTTATTCTTTTCTTTTTCATTTACTTGCCATCTCTCAGGTTCCTGCCATCTCTCTGGCTTATGAAGCAGCTGAAAGCGACATCATGAAGAGACAGCCCCGAAATCCCATAACAGACAAACTTGTGAACGAGAGGCTCATCAGTATGGCCTATGGACAAATTGGTAACTAACTATGCCCTCATTAACAGTTTTATGCCCATTAGCCATCTCAGCTGTGCACTACTTGATTCTGCAGAACCTTAAGACACATTTCTTCTACCAGTCGTTAGTCATTGAAGACTCCCTGAAGATCCACCTTTCTTTTGCACTCATTAGGTGTGATGCAGGCCGTAGCTGGGTTCTTCTCATATTTTGTGATCCTGGCTGAAAATGGTTTCCTCCCCATGGACCTGGTGGGAATCCGAGTAATGTGGGATGACAAATTCGTAAATGACTTGGAAGACAGCTACGGACAGCAGTGGGTCAGTCACATTTGTGTTTCTTGTAAAGCTTTGTTTTTTTGTTTTTTTTTTTAGCTATAAACTCCAAATTTCTGAACAATTAAAGGACCCTGTTCTGATCTTTCCAATTTAGACATACGACCGCCGAAAGATCGTTGAGTTCACCTGCCACACAGCTTTCTTTACCAGCATTGTGATCGTCCAGTGGGCCGATCTGATCATCTGTAAGACCAGGAGGAACTCCATCCTGCAGCAGGGAATGAAGTGCGTACTCAGTTAGCCACTTATTGGCCTTTATAATATAAGCCAATTAACATCAAACTAAATATTTGTAACGAAAAAGTGACAAGTTTGCACCTATTGTGCAGCTATAAGATGACAGTGTTATTTTCATGTAATTTAATGATCTTTTTATTCCTTTATTCAGTTATTATTCTGACTTTTTCCTCTATCAGGAACCGCATCCTCATCTTTGGGCTCTTTGAGGAGACAGCTCTTGCTGCTTTTCTGTCATACTGCCCAGGCATGGATGTTGCCCTCAGAATGTACCCTCTCAAGTGAGTAAAGCACACATGCAGACACATGCTATGGTTTTGCATCTAAAGATTTTAAATTGTGAAAAAACTTTCTATTTGCAGTCTATGTTATTTAATAATAATAATAATTATTATTATTATTGTGTTATTTAGCATGTTTAGCCAGTGGAAGACTCCTGTCCATTAACCAGTGCAGCCAGAGCTTTCAGACAGCTGATCTGGTTGTTTTCCAGGGTTGAAATTTAAGTCAGTGCTGTTTTTCCTCAATTATTTTATTAGAAAAAGGAGGCTTTTATCAGTTGCCACAAATAATTTCCACTTCAGAGGCAGATTGAAGCACAAGAGCAACTGTACTAATGAGATTCTTGATCCAGCTGAGAAAAATAGAAAGCAGTGAGGATACGTCACACTCATTAGCTCAAGAGTTCCACTTGCAACTCTTTATTATTCTGCATCTTCCCTTTATTTTTTTGTTCCTCTTCTCTTCTTTGCTACCGTTTCATTGCTTCCCTTTGCTCTTCTCTCTTCTCTCTCCCCATCCTCACCCACTCACCTTTCCCTGTGGGTGTCAGCTGATGTTTAACTAACCTTGCTTTCTCGTTCTGTGTCTGGTTGGCTGTCTCCCTCCAGGCGTTTGCTTCCTGTCCCTATTTCTGTCTTGTCTACTTCATTTTTGTTGTTTTCTTCTCTCCTTTTCATTTCTGTCTTGAGCTCTAGTTATTTTCCTTCTTCGACAGCGGTATCATCAAAGAGCTCTTACCTGACTGACATGAAATTATGTCCATTATGTTATGTTTTCCTCTGTAAAGATGAGATGCAGCCCTCCGGTACACTGGTCAGCAAATACAAGCGTGATTTGCATCCCTCTGGAGTTTATATTTGTATTTAGGGCAGTGCATTAGCAGGAGAAAACTCAAAATGAATCCAGAGCTGCCAAATCCGCCATTTTTTTCCTGCTTTGTTTTCCTCACACAGCTTCTGAATTCATTCGAATAGCTGCTTTTCAAAAGCGTAATGTTCTCCCCTAAAGCTTTCATGTGCTTTTAGAGAACTTTCAACCAACTATAATAGCATAAAACTCTATGTTCTGGTCTCACTTACTTCAACTCATCCTCTTTAGCAGGGTGGGACAGAATGCTGTTGTCTTTCTTTCTTTTTTTAGAGGGGGTCACATTCCAGTTTTAATTCACTATTTTTGTCCATCCATCAATACCTTAGGCCATGTTGGTGGTTCTGTGCCTTCCCCTACTCCCTCCTCATCTTCGTTTATGATGAAGTCAGGAGATACATCCTCAGACGCAACCCAGGCGGTAAGACTTTTAATTTTATTTTTGTGTATGTTCTCTGTATTTTAAAGGAAATATAGGGCCAGTACAGTATTTTATTGTAATTTCCTCCCAGTTAGATGGAAATTTTGTATAACTCTTGGGAGAAATGGAGTAAAAAATGGAAGTAAACTGTATGAACATTAACACAGAGAGTAAATATACAGTGTAGAGGAGAATCGCAGGTGTGAAGGTGTGTTCGCTGTCCATTTTGGCTTTCTATTTGTGTCTGTAATCGCTGCTGCAACTGCATTTCTGCACAGACCAGTGAACTGTTGCAGATGGCATTGCCCAGCGGGAGTTGCACCCTCAACTCTGCCATTGGTAATGCCCTGATGCTGAGCATAACCTGTACACAGGGTTGGCTCTGTTGCAGCTGTGTTGTGTGTCTGTGCGCGAGTGTGCGTCCGCTGCATCTGAGCCCCACAGCACAGATCAGTGAGCATGCCACTGCCCATCCACAGTGAATAATGTGTTAGAAAAAAATAAAAAGTCAGAGTGACACACTTTCCAAAAATTTCTGGCATCTATGAAGGAAAAATACACATTTATTGTCATGAAGCTGGCTTGTGTGTCAAATTTCACTCAGGAGATTTTCCTCCTTTTACACCTGAAACAGCTGCATTGTTGCAGATATTGTGGCCTTACAAAAAACCTATAACACACAATTCAAGGTTATTAGATTATACATACTGCTAATGATATAGCAACTCCTTTGTACAATGTCTACTTTTTTTTAGGTCAGTGACATCTGATCCTATTAGTCACTTCCCTTCAGGGAGGTAATATATATTCACATTCATGATATCATCTCATGAGCAACCATGAAACTGAAATGCCACGGTCACTGCTGTCCCTTCAGGACACATCATCATGAAAGTCATGGTTGCATTGTTGCTAAATACGGACGCATTTTGCTCCTCCAGTCAGATTAAAATACTTTAAATCACTGTCAGCCAACTTGAGCAATGACACCACCATATAGTTCAAAAGTGAGGTCCTTCTTTAGATCTGCCAAGCTGTCCGTCATTAAAACACAAAAAGAATTTAAAGCCCAAATGTGAGGTGCAATATTACTTAAAAACATACATCCCCTAATTGTGTCTACTCTGGTTTCTAGGTTGGGTGGAACTGGAGACATACTACTAAAGCAACACAGACGGAGGGAGCTTGTTTCATCATTATTTGTTGCCATGTTACATATTTGTTGAAGATGCTACACCCGCCCAACAAAACAACAAAAAAAAAATACAAAACAGAAGTATAAGTATGTCTTAATGTATGTGTCATTCACAATAAAAACATGTCTGTACCATTGTACACTGAAGCTTGCCTGTTTTTCCATTTTGCACACATTTTCCTACATTTTGTATATAAGGTTGATCTGGACCAGTAAGTCATTTCCAGTGACCCCTAAGAGGGGATTAACTTCCTCAACAGTTCCTAAACTTCAGTGCATGGGTTAAATATGAGGAATTTGGTAGGAAACAAACGAAATAAAACATATTTCATGTTTACACTTTAAGAAATAGATGTGCTTCTTTTTTTAAAAAAAAGTATCAGAACAGAAATCAGCATATTTTGATTGATTTACTCATCTTTTATCTGCCATTTTCCTTTGATTTGTACCTTTTTCAATTAGTATCTTCTCTGGATTTTATTCACAAGATATTAAGAACAAGCTTGTCAGCAGTGTGTGTGTGTGTGTGTGCGCGTGTGCATGTATGTCCATTATCTCAAGAGGCAGTGGGCCTACAATAGTGTTTGCAATGGATTGCTCTGTTGACCGCTAATGCAAAGAGGCCCTGAGTGAAAATTAACTGAGAACACTCTATTGCTATCTACTTTGTGTTTACCCTGGTCATTATGAACGCCTCCTTCTCTTGCTTTTATGTGTGTGTGTGTGTGTGCCTAGTATCTCATTATCATGCCAACCTGGTAACAGATGGCCGGCTTCACACACACTTGGTAATGCTTGAGCCATTACACGGAATAACACCCGAAAGTATGGACCGCCGTTGGTGAAAACTAAGCTTTCAGACCTTTTAATGAATGCCTCAGCCAACCAATCAGATTTCTCTCCTCCTGTCTTACAGGTGATTTTGTTTACAGCAGAGGGCGATGGTGTAAGAATCTGCAGACAATAGGATGGAAGGATGCACAGCAAACAGAAGGATAGAAAGAATGAGGCTGATGGATGATGAGACAAGCAAGTCGATATGATAAAGAGGAAGGGAAGTAGTCAGAGGAGGAAGCCAAAAGATATTGGCTTTTGTAAATTCCACAATGCACAATTAATCACCTTAATGTGTTTTGAAGGCGCAAACTTATTTTTTCACTGCTTTTGAGGAAGGGGGAGAGAAAGAGGCTGCAGACAGAGACTAACATTATCATGCCTTCACCCCCCCCCCCCCCCCCCCCCCCCCCCTTCTGTCCTGCCCTCCTTCACAAGCAGGGCCCCCTGAACGTGCCTGTTGCTATGGCAACTCATTTGTGAGCCCTCTCTCTTTTTCCTCGGTGTCTCTCCAACATCTAAATAAAATCTATGCTATTTATAGAGCAATGCCGATGACACGCGAGCTCCATTTTTTTCACACGTGCTTTGATGTGTCACTGATGTGTGTGCATGTAGCAAAACAGAGATGCAGTTTATACACTGTACATACTGTATGTGCGACTACACACATTAGATTCTCTGCACACACACTTCTCGCAATGCCAGAGCTCGCTACTGTGTCCATCTGTGAATTAAGTCCACCTATGGTTTTGTTTGTTTACTTCGGCTTTTTGCATCATATTTCTAAAAGGGATTATAGCTTTAAATAGAAGTAGAAATGGCTAGATTTGCATATGTATATGTGTGTGTGTGTGTGTGTGTTTATGAAAATGTGCAAAAGCTCTGCAGTGAAATTTTCCCAATGCTGTTTGATCTATCTCAGGTTTATCTCAACTGTTGCTGCTGAGTGCTCCTCAGGCCCGCTGATAAAGTCTGTCAGGATCCAGAGAGCCAGATAGTGAATTTGGATACAATTGCACTCCAAAGGTGGGCTCGTGCTGCCTACCCTGGGTCTACTTAATACTTGTGGAAGTTGTTTTCAAAATCATTTGCAGTCTTCTGACATAGATGCTTAAAAGCTGCTGGCTGAGGTGCAGTGCAGGTAATGGAGCTTTTGGCGAAAGCAGCAATTTATAATATGCAAAGCTTTTATAGTGCTTTAGATAATACATATAAGATGGAAACCTCTGTCCATACGTTCAACAAGAAGTGGCTGAATGCCTCTGGTTTCAGGCTTACTGTAGATCCAGGGATGAAGGACTAAATCTCTCATTTGTATTGTGGGATGAAAGGGTTTAAGAGCTACTGGAACAGATGCAAATGGCCACAAGGGTGCTGCTGCTGCAGCATACTATATAGCAAAACCTGCCAGGATGGCTGCATTGTGATAATCAGTGTGGCATCAACGTGGATCCTAGCATCCCTGCGGGTTGGGATGTGGGGGGGGGGGTTTAAAATTAGGCAGCCTTCTGGAGGTCACACTTAGTTAGAGATGGTGATATTTGTAGCCCAGTTTCAGTGGAGATGGAGAAATATGTCAGCAGCAACAAAGGGCTTGTGAAGGGGAGAGGGCAAATATTTTCATGGGGCCCTCAAAGTTAATAATGGCCCATACGTGCTGTGGAATCCAAAGCAGCACTTTTGATAGTTTAATTTAGTCTGGCGATATAAGTGTGTACAAGTGGTGTATAGCTAGCGATCCAGTGTCAAATGGATAAATCTGCTTTTGCAGCTCTGGATTTAGAAGCAGAAAGGGTTCAGAAGTTGGCTGCCCGCTATCGGCACGCAACAACCTTGTCAAAGCAGCAGGGGAAGGGAGGTGTCTGCGAACCCAGCTGTGAAGCCGGAAGAAGTGTAGATAAATCTAGAGTGTGTATGTGCGTGTGTTTATGTCTCTGGGTTGTTGCAGTATGATGGTGGTGGATGTTTATTTTTTTTTTTCTTTCCTTATTTTCTTTTTGTTTTTTTAAGCCTGAGCTTCAAGTTAAAAAGACATTTCTCGATCACCTATTAATTTAACCTGTTGCATTTATATTTTACATGTGAAATAATGTCTTCTTGTTTTGCTGACATCCGAAGTGGGTCAGTTGAGTATCAGCAAACACAAAAGTAAGCTAGCTCTGGCTTAAAAATGTCAGATCTTTGGTTATTGATTTTGGTCAGTTTGGGCTCATAATGGACTCTGAAGCTGACTATACCACATTTGTTGTAACCTTAAATGGGAAGGGGGGTTGGTCTGTATCCTTAACCCAATTATAGGGGGACAATGTTACCACACTGGTGGCAAATTGTTCCCTCTATTTTGTCAGATTTGGAAATTTGTGGAGTGGAACATATATTCAGCTCTACATAAATATTTTTTTGTTTTCTTTTTTATTAAACAAGCATATTAACTTGATAATATTTTAGTTTTAGAAGTCATCCTGAATGTATATTGGACTCATTTTAGCTATGGCTTTGCTATATATATATATATATATAAGAATATGTTGAGATTGTATTATACATTTCCATTGACGTTCTCCTGTAATAATGACACATTATTGATAATTAACTGTAATATTAATATGTATTTAGCCACTATTTGTGTTCATTCATAGTAAGTTTTGTGTTCTGTGTTGCATGGCAAGCTAAAAAAAAGGGAAGAAGAACAAGAAGAAGAAGAAGAACAAGAAGAAGAACAAGAAGAACAAGAAGAAGAAGAAGAAGAAGAAGAAGAAGAAGAAAAAAGGCCAATAATGGAGGACGCCCCGCCTTCGTCCGTGGGGTTACCATGGCAAACGGCGTCGACGTCACAATGGAAGAACGCCGTCTATAAGTACAGGAGGTTCTGCCGCGGCGGCTCGAGAGCTCGGATGTGTGCTCAGGAGGAGTGACACGTGCTGAAGAAGAAGAAGAAGAAGAAAAAAAAAGAAAAAGAAAAAAAAAAACCAAAAACAAAACAAAGAAACAAACAAAAAGAAAACAAATAAAATTACAATAAATAAAATAATAACGCGCACATCCGGGAGTTTAATTTTTAGTTTTTTATTGTAAATATTTTTAAGAAGGAGTTTTGTTTTCTAATTTTACTTGAACTGGGAAGAATTTAACCCACTTCTTGGCAACCATGGGAAGAGGAGTGAGTATAACTCTTTCTTTGTCTTCATAACGGTTTTTATTGCTCATATCCAGGTCAGTTAAGGTGTGTGATGGACTTAAAACTTCGCCATTCAAACAAGTGGCTCGCTAAATCGATGTCGACACTGCCGCTGAGTTGGACCGGGAGATGAACGCTCACATGAGTTTGAGATAAGCCACATTTCTCTCAAGATGCGTGTTGCCTGTCAGCACTTTGAGTCACTTCCGTGTTTCAGCCCCAACGGCAAAAAAGACCCCCTTTTTAGCACTTTTAAGGCTGTCAAAGGAGAAAATGACTGCTCAGAAGTTTGTTTCCGTCGCTCAAAATGATGCTTCTAACAGTTCAATGACCGGTTACATAACGGGATGTTCTCAAACGCCTGTGCTGTCAAAGTTTTTACAACGTTAGCTGCGACGTTACAGCTGTGGAAGTGAACCCCATTTAACTGAGAAAATAACGGTGCACAAAGCAGTAGAAAACGACTTTATTCTCGATGCCCTATCTAGAAAACCAGAAGTAATGCTACTAGTGAAGCGATTTCTCCTTGTAGGAAGAAATATTTGCTTCTTTGGCTGTTTTTGTCACATTTGTGCTATTTCGGTTTGTTTGTTATGGGAGTACTGGTTCAGCGGTGGGAGGAATGTGTTCACAGTCCAACCCCATGTTCTCTGCTGGGAGATTTGGAGCCCTGTGACACATTATTTTAAAATTATCTAAGGTCAGATCCACCTTCCTTCTAGGGACAATTTCTAAGACTGGTTGCTTTTCAGGGTGACAGTTGTGAGAATATTGTAATTAAAGTGGTGCTAGCTGCAGGAATATGGTGTGAGACACTCATATTTTTTACTCTTTCTGATAAGATTATCCTGTTGTAAAAACATAAATTTAGCCCTTATAGATTTTATAAGGTATAATCAATATTCAAAGTTGTTTCCAGGGTTAGGTTTTATTGAGAAGTCTTCAGCTTCGGAAGTTTATTTCTATTTATTGAATGTAATTGTTTCAGCTGTCTGTATAATGTCACAAGTCATCTTACCAAATCAAAATCCAACTTGCTATTTAAGTGTTGTTGTTCTGTCTCTTCAGCTGTTATTTTCCATGAACTTAAACTACATGGGTTGAAATTGAACCGCACTGTATAAAATGCCAGTACTCGCCACACCCTGCCATTCTGCGCAATAGAAACACTCATTATAAATTCAGCCAGAGAGGGATGGAGAGGTGGATGAAGATGGAGAAAGATGGAGGGAGAGATCTGGCGGGAGATGAGCGGTTGAATGACTCCGTCAGGCTCTTCCTTCATCTCTTCACTGTTCCCATTTACAATTCTGCAAATCTTTGCTCACTGGCTTTCAGCTTCTTGGCTGCTGCTTTTTTTTTTTTTTTTTAACTTCCTCCCATATGTGATGAGAGCCATGCCCTGCCCCCATCCATCCTCCCTCCTCTTCCCCACTGCGTCTCCCCTCCTTCATCCCCCACCCCCACCTCCAGTCCCCCTCTCCTCCCAGTACTTTCAGTGCTGGCACAGACAAATGTGGAAGAGGTAATCGCCACTACAGAGCCTTCCTGGTGTGAGGAAGAGAGGTAAAGGGGGGCAGTGAGGAAGGATGAGAACTTGTTTAGCTGTAATGGAGAATACTAGGGGCAGTGAAAGGGAGCACAGGTATGAGAAGAGTCCGGCTGTGAAGATTATTTTTTATGTTTTGGACATGCATCTCCATCTCATTTGAAATATGAGATTACCCCGTTGGTGCCCTTTTCAAGCTTTTTTCATCACATCCACAGTGTGATAAACAGACAAAAGCAAGTGAGCTGTGATGAGCGAGAGGCAGGGGGGGGTTGAATGCTTCGGAGAGGGGAGGTGTGAAGAGTAGGGGGGGCATGAGCCGAGAGGCACCAGTTACCGCATTGCCACTGTTGAACAACTTGGCTGCCAAAACGAAGGAGAGGAAAAAGGGGGCAGACATGTCTGCGCAGTGCCAGTTGTCAGTTGAATGAGTTGATGGGTCGTCTTTTTCTGCTCTTAAAAAAAAAGGATCCATGTGGAAAGCCGATATGATTTAAAGCACGGAAACAAATGAGGGCAGGGTAACACTAGCTGCAGCCTTGGTACTCACTTGTTTAACAAAGCAGTCATGCAGGGCAGGGGCTTTCAGGGAAGTGTTGGGGCGAATCCAGCTGAATATTTCATCATCTCACCTGACACAACCTTTAATGTGTCTTCTGTCTGACTTAAAATCTTAAAAAGCATCCTAAAATAGTCTCTTTTCCAGTATACTTTGGTGATGTTTGTGGGGAAAAATATAGCATACCTCTGCTCTATTTCTGAGGAATTGTAACAGCAACTTCTCATAGGGATAAAGGATGTACGGATAAGTGAGGATGGAAACTCCAACATAGTATTTTACACACAAGATGGATCACATGAGCCATCAGCTGTTCCCATTTCTCAACGATAAACAAGGTCAATACCATAGAAGTTGAATATAGTTGACCCAATAACAAAGGTTAATGTTATAAGTAATCATAAAAGGAACTCTCAATCAAAAATGTGTTTAAGATGAAAGCATCTGCGGCCTACTTTTCTCCCTATTCTTTGCGCTATGACCTGACAAAGCATTTGAGCCCCTGGTCACCTTTAATCTCATCCAGAGGGGTACCAGACTACACCTTCACATCCATTCCTTACAGTCTGTTTCCCTCTTGTTCTCTTGGTACCTGTTTTCCTTCCCTGTGTCCCCTTCCCTTTCTGAGGGTTTAACATTCTTTCCGCTTGGCAGTCAGTGTGTATTAGCGGGGGCTTTTGTCACACACTGCCCCTTGTTTGTTTCGGAACACCGTGTACTCCCTCTTTCCTTTTTTTTTTTCCGGTCTGCAGTTCCCACTGCCTGGTTCTTGTACCGTCTTTCATCTATCTATTTGCTGTATCTTCCGCTGTCTTTCCCTCTCTTCTCATTTCCAGCTCTCTCTCATTGTTTTTTTCTTTCATATGCCAGCTTTGAGCCTTTGCCTCTGTTTAGCCGGGCAGCCCGAGCGGCATTCTTTGTTTTCTATTGCAGCTCTCTGAGCTTCCCTCACAAGCTTGTTGCTCAGCAAAATGTGGAGCACTCACATTAAAAATAACAGAACCCCAGAGCACAGTCTGCTGCACCAAGATGTATGAAATTTTCCATAACCAGCACCAAGACGAGCTCCAGTACATGTCCAAGTCCTGTAGCCTGAGTCATTAGGTCATATTTCTCGTGTGATGGTAGAAACATGAAAGCACAGGAAGTTGAATATTTGAGGGAAACGTGTGTGAAGTTTCAGCTTTTTCTCCTCTAGAGGAAATGATGCAACATGCAGCTATGATGTCTCAGGCTTGATTCTGTCAAGGAAGTTATGCTATAATTATCAGTACAGGCTTATGTGCTTTAATTTTGGGTATTCATGTCCAGATTGGAAGAAGGATTTAGGAATTACAGCTTTTAAACATGTAGGAAATGCTCCTTTAGGGCTTAAATTTAATTAGGCAGATCAAGATCAAGAAGTAAATCTTCCCATCAACACTTTCCAACTTCTTTTGGACTATCTTTGTGGTATTCCTAGATCAGATTGGGTATGTAATCGCTTGAGTAAATTCTTGGTGTACATTATGGGCATGCCTGGAGAACATCCAAAGGAAGGTGCACAGATGGCATCCTAATCAGATGCCCTAACCAAATCAATTGACTCATTAAATCGGCAGACATCCTTCCCTGTCGGTTTCTGTGTCGGTCATTGAGTTGTATAGTAATGAGCATTAAGAGGAAACAACGTAAATTTCTTCCAAGTCTGAAGATTTTTTCCTTTGATTCCCACATGTTCTCACCTCATCTCACAAATTGTTGTAAAAGTAAATAACTCTGTATTGTGCATCACCTTGGCGGGAAAAGAATCCCTCAACAAGTTTCCAACAAGGAAAACATTGAATCATTCATTCACTTTTGTTCCGTTTGGAAAAAGCTGGAAGTTGCAGAGGACGTGAAAAGAGTGTTAAACACCACCCTGAGTGAATTAACACACTTTCTTTTCAGTGTTTGGACAGAGAAAAGGGTAGTTGGAGGAAATTGGAGAGTAAAGGAGGGGTAGAGGTGGGAGAAGAAAGGGTAACGTGGGGAGAAAGAAGGGAAGAAGACACGTGACTGTCCATTCACATATCTGGAGAGGTGTGGCAATAGTCGCTGGTAGCAACCGGGCAAAGTACCAGGAGTTTGTGTGGACATAGTTGAATGAGTAGCTTGTGTTTCTGGCAAAAGACCCTGGAACCGGGAAGGATAGCTCACAGGAATTCTGCCTGTAAAATAGTGCAAGCTTTAAAAAGGGGTCTAGATTTATTCATTTCTTTAAAACTCTTTTTACCCCTCTGTTCAGAAGTAAACTTGACGTCACTCAGTTTTTAATCTCCACTAAGAATATCATGGGACTCATAAAGCCTGGACCTTAGTAGAGAGTTTCTGGACAGTGTAGCTGTTTTTGCAGACAAACGCACGTAAACAAAGGAATGATTGGCTCTCAGTTCGTTATGAAATTTACGCAAATCTCCATAAAAGCCGAAGAAAAAAGGAGCGTTGGTTACTGCTGCATGCACTGGCCCACATGCCTGTGGTCTTAACAGTCACATGAAACCATCTCTGAGCCTTTTGTTTGTGTGTGAATGCAGAATCTGTGGAAATCAAGGAGTCATTGTTTGGTATACAGTATGCTTCATCAGCACCACTTTTTTCAAGACACGTGATTCATAAAATTCTTCCAAGTTCAGCTGCATCTTAAGTGTTTGTCGTCTGTCGGTTCAGTTTTGTGGCATCTTAACATCCTCAAAGCTGCCAGGAAGATAACGTCAACTTTGAATGTTGCTCTTCAAGATGAAGGTTCACTTGGTTGTCTCCTGTAGGAGACGCTATGTCCTTCGTTTGAACAGAACTGCTGCATCAAAAAGACATTTTCAATACACTGCAGTAACAAAGAAATAGGGCACATGTCAAAAAGGATGTTGTAAACCTCTGTGATGGCGTTTGTCAAGAGGCACAGACAAATATATCTAAACTTTATTAGCACGTGTCGGGCACAACAAGTCAAGGCTGTTATCTAAAGGCTGATAAGTGTGACACCAAGAAGTGGGCTGGTTATGAAAGAAAGTGATACCACTTCTTCACAAGGTACTCTCCCTTAAACTTTCCACACAAATGGTGTTAAGTCAGTTCTTTTATTTGTTCCCCTGAAGGTGGTTTGATTGTAAAAGATGTAGATTATAGACTGTTCAGTAACCTGATTGATCAGTTTGCTCCTCCTCTTGAAGGAAAAAGAGAAATTCCAGAGCAGACTTGAGAGCTGTACAGCAGCTTTGGGTTGATGGTTTCTTTTCAGATGTAAATGGTGGCTGAATATGGGAGCAGATCTCTGGTGCTTTTTCATTTTCTGAGGGTGTTGTGAGGGAGGATGTGCTCTGTGATGGGATAACATTTCTGCAACACTGTGCACTGAAATATGCAGGTTTCAGACAATTAAACACCTTCTAAGTGTGCTCTTGTAGTTTCTCTTGTGGTAAAAATTTAATAATTGTATATAATAATTAGGTAAATGTTCTTAATTGATCCATTAGTAATTGGTCTTCTTTTTTTAATTACAATAAAAGTAAAATGTATTTATAAGAGAAACTTAAATATCCACTTTCAAGATGTAGGAATTGGATAATTTGGTCTTTTTTGTCTTAAAATGTATCAATCTGTGTTTTAAAGGGACCATTACCATTAAAATGGACAGATTTGCATTGAAGCATTCATCAAGTGGTAACAGATAAAACACAGCTGTTTTCTTACTGGTAAATTTTAATAATAAATGCAGTGGTAATGACGAAAATGTTACGCATATCACTGGATTTAACATCTGTCTACTGTAGTTTGGTTAATGCTTTAAAATAACATTAATCTGTCGTGGAAGTGCATCTGCATTCCAGCTTTGTTCCTCCCCATTACTGTTTGTGACTTATTTGCTTGAGGCCAGATGGCCCCTGGGGGCCCTCAGGGGTTGAGAGGCAAAGATCAGGCCTCAGTGATCCAGAACCAAAATGAGTGTTTTCCCAGCTTAGCCAACCAGGGGGCTCAAGCAACAATAACATGTGCAGTGATCACACACTCTGCTCTGGGAAACTTTGGGAGCTAAAGCGGCAAAGCAACAATATTATTTAGCATATTTCCATGACTGGGGACTGCGTGCAACAGGATGTCCATATTTGGTCATTTTGTATCAAAAATATGGCTGCAGCAGCACACTGTAGTGTTGCATACAGTCTCATTAGTAGTCACGTGGCATCTCGGTGGCCTCCCCTTCTCCCTGCTAACATGCTAACACCCCTGATCCTTGTAGAGCGTTGAATTATTGATGAACCTTAACTGCTTATCGATGTTTGCTTCCAGTGTTGTGATTTCATGTTGCCATGTAGGAAACACATATGACTTATGCTATTTACCCTACACATTCTGTATGTCGGTGCATCATTCCATGTTGCACTCCTATAAAGTTCAGACCACATGAATCTCGGTCCAAATCTTGAACCAAAAACCAACATTTAGCCGACTTCAAGCACCTTTTGGGCATTTCACGTAAACTTCTTTCCTCACTATCACACCTACTCTCCGTCATGCTGTCTGGCACACCTTTCTGGCTTAAAGCCATCCAGAGGACACCATCTTTGTCTGTGTCTTTGTTGCTCTGTCAGCTATAGTGACCACTGATAATGAGAGGGGACGTCTGTGGAGAGGACAGCAGGGAGATATGGCTGGAGAAGAGGCCGACTGTCACTGTGTGTCACGGCGAAAGAGCTGATGGCCTGATAGGGGATGTCAAGTGAGAGACGAGGCACACTGACTAACCTGAAGTGTGTGGGGGCGTTTTTTTTTTTTTCTTTTTTTAGGAAACTGTTTTAGTACTCAAATCATTATAAGGATAGTTTACTTAAAATCTTTCTTGCCTGCAGTGGGAGCATTTGTGCCACAGTTTGAGTTAAAATCAACAAAATGTCCCCAAGTGTGATTACCAGTGGTTCATTGTTCCACTCTTGAATTTGGCCCACGGTCAAGGTTATGTTTAGAAAAGCTGTTGAGTGCGTGTTCAGACTTTAGACATTGATGTTCTTTATTTCAAAAGGGCTGTTTGCTTCAGCATAATCTGTCAGGCGCAAAGGAAACCTTATCTACAAACTAACTGAAATTGACATAATGGATGCTCCACCCTCAGTTCATTATGAATCAAACAGTTAAACTGTGTGTTGAATGAACTTTTTAAACCTTAAAAGTGCAGATAAAAAATACACGTCATGAGTTTCACTTCACTGTCAGCTAATGAAACACAAAGTCAGTCTGAAACAGCTGCTTATCTAACAGAAAACGATTTCAAATTATGGATTATGTGGCAAGATTTTTGTAGATCTTTCTCTGTTTTTTTGCATTAGCTGCAGTTTTCTGTTTAGAATGGTCTGTTTTCACTCTTTTTCTAGGTTCAATGACCCACAAGAGGTCCTTAAAATATGCAGGATAACAAAATGTCCTTTGGCACTTTGAGTCAATAAGTATGTAAACATCACACACACACATCAGCAGCAGGGAACTTAATACTTGTGTTTGGACTCTTTTATTACCACACAGAAATGTTTAAGTTTTTATCTCAGAGCCAGAAATATTTGAACTATTCCTGTCAGTATCCTGTGTTGCAGAAGTTGGGTTTCCAAGTCTTTTTAATGCTCATTTTTAAGTTAATGTTTGATAGCAAATGAGCTTGATTTGCACTCGTATCCACAATTATACTGTACATTATGTCAGAAAACCTTATGAGCTGCCTGTACAAAGCTACAATAGTGCCAGAAATTATCTAAAATGTGAAAATTGGCAAACCAGCTCATTGCCTGTAACTAAAACCAGCTAAACTTGATATGAAGTGCACATCTGATGCTTTAGATTGTACCGTTTAAAGAACTTGTACTCTGACTGTCTGCATTTTATCCCACTTGGCCTCCTTTCAGGTGAAGGCAGCGTTGCATTGCTGATCATCCAACATCCTAATAACAGAGATTGACTTCCTCATTTTAGTCCTTTCTGCTTTGTCGTGTTTTTAGGAAGGACGAGAGCAGTATGAGCTGGCTGCAACCTCAGAGCAGGGCGGCAAGAAGAAGGGGAAGGGGAAGAAAAAAGAGAAGGATATGGATGAACTGAAGAAGGAAGTGGATATGGTGAGTTTCTCTTTTGACTTTTGTTTACTACTCTCCTGAAGACTTTTTCCTCTAATTCTTCACTCTCCGTCCTTCAGGATGAGTATTCCACCCTTTATGTTTTGGTTTTTAGTAACTATTGTCTCCTCATGGGTACTGTAAATTCATTGTTTCTCTGTAGTTATCTACCTTCATTGTGTGAGTTTTCCTCCTCCTGTTGCTGCCTACTTGCCTTATTTCCTCTCCTCTTCTTCATTTCATGCTTTATTTTAACATCTTTGTCATATTTCCTCCTACATATTCCCATCTCATCCCTACCTTCTTTCTCTCACCACCTTTCTACTTCCCTCCTCCCCCCAGCATCCCATTCATTCAGTCCCCTTACACTGTGGATGTTTCTGTAATTGTTGTAGCTCCTGCTTTACGTCAGGTAGTTACTGGAAGTTAAAAGGTCAGCACACAATGGACTGTAAATGTATCTGGCTTTTGTCATATTGAACCCACACATGTGTGTAACTTGATCTTTGGACTGATGCCAGCTTGCCTCTGTGTTTTTGTAGGATGATCACAAACTGACGCTGGATGAGCTCAATCGCAAATATGGAACAGACCTCAGCAATGTGAGTGAGAGAAACAATAAAATCTTATAAAACTACAAAACACAACAATGCTTTTGCCACTCTGCTGATTCCATGATGCAGACATGTATGCAGACATGAGTGGAAAACAGCATTTTGAGGAGAAACATTGCAGAAAACTGACATATCCACACATCTGTACTCTACTGCAGATTAATTACAAGCCTATGCATGCTCAAACTACAGCGCAGTATCAATAAAACCACACGTGGGTGTGCAGAATCCCAACCAGATTGCAGACATGGATGCAGGAACCATATATCCAGCCTAACTCTGCCAACCATTTACTTGCACTGAAACTATGACTAGCATGACATGTTCTGCGCTACTCTTTAATCTCTTTGCCAACAGCTGGGTAAAAAGTTGAATTTATATTGATGTTAATTGCTGAAACCTTACTACACAAATTAAATAGATTTCCACTCTTTACCTTAAAATAATGAACTGTCTCAGTAATGGGAAGTTTAGATAATTTATGGCTGATTACGCTGCTTAGTGTTTCATAGAAAAGAATATCTCACATACACTGCCACCCATTCAATCACATGCTCCAAGGAGCCCACCATCCCTGTAAATGTGCTCCTGGTCATGCAGGAGAGATCAAGGAGAATCGTTAATCAGTGCTTCTAATTAGGGTCTCCGAGCTCTGCATGTGCATGCAAGCATGCAACATGAATAATTTATTCGCCGCAGAAGCCCCTCTGCCCTGATTTCATAAGATTTTGTTTGCTTTCTCCTGTTCCTCTTCTTCCTGTTTGCTGAAGAAAAAGGCAGAGTTTCTGTTGATGACTTGAGTAAATGCTGCAAAGTTTGTGTGTGTCAGTGCAGATTAAACTCTTATTTTAGTTTAGTTTTTTTAGTTTTATTTTTTTAATCAAATATGTTTTGTTTTTCTCTTCATGTTAGGGTTTGACTAGCGCAAAAGCTGCTGAGATTCTGGCCCGCGATGGGCCCAATGCTCTTACTCCTCCTCCAACCACCCCTGAGTGGGTCAAATTCTGCAAACAGGTAACATCAGCTGTTAATGGCGTTTGATGACTTAAGCCTTAAACCCTTCATTAAACTGAGACTATTTTAAGTCATTGAAGAGATTGCCTTCCTTTTTCCTTTAGATGTTTGGTGGTTTCTCCATGTTGCTGTGGACTGGTGCCATCCTCTGTTTCCTGGCGTATGGTATTCAGGCTGCAATGGAGGATGAGCCGGCAAATGATAATGTATGTCCTGTCATGATGACACTGAATAGAAAACTAAAGTCATTCCTTGTGGAAATCCTAATGTACCTCTTTGGTCTTTACAGTTGTACCTAGGTGTTGTGCTCTCTGCTGTTGTCATCATCACTGGTTGCTTCTCCTACTATCAAGAGGCCAAGAGCTCCAAAATCATGGATTCTTTCAAGAACCTGGTCCCACAGGTGCCCCTCAGTTCCTTTACTTCATGTTCAGCCATTTGCACCTAAAAGAAAATGAAATAAAATCAGAAAAAAACCTGTTTGGAGCATGAGATAACATGACATTGCAACCAGAATTGTTACTGCGTCAGTTACTGTGTTAATTCAAGGTCTTACCCTTTCTGATGTTCTAAAACAATTAAGTGCTCTTGACATCTGAATCCCATTAGCCCTGCTGTATAATTTGGATCCTTACAATGAAACTCATTTTCATATTTCAACAAGACAGAGGGGGGTGGGAAGCACAAGTGGCTTTATGAGAAGCATGTGAAAGAGCAAGCTGCTGCTGAAATGGACGCTCTCTCTCCTTTTGTCTCACATAAGTGTCTGTCACGTCTCGTCTCGTAGCAAGCCCTGGTTGTCCGCGATGGTGAGAAGAAGAGCATTAACGCAGAGGAGGTGGTGGTTGGTGATTTAGTGGAGGTGAAAGGTGGTGACAGGATTCCCGCTGATCTGAGAATTATCTCTGCCCATGGCTGCAAGGTAGGCGATCCCGAGAAGTCATTCTGTCCTGAAAACCTTAAAGGGAGTGACTTGAATTTGAATTTTAATCTGCTGGCGTGCTTTTGTCTGAACTTGGAAGATTGTAAAAGCTCTCTCTTTCTATAAACTAAGCTAACTCTTGTTTTTAAATGTAAATTTGAACAATTACAAGCATTTTTGGGGGTGTTTTTATATGATCAGACTGCTATGTGACTGAGGTAGAGCTTGCAACACCAAATTACCCTCTCAGACTTTGTCTTTGAAGTTGCCTCAAACTGTGTCCAGCAGCAGTCTTATTATGGGGACAAGCCTGTGACCCATTTACGGTCCTGAAATAAAGTCAAGTTGCATTTAAACTAAATCACACCCCAGGCTTCTACATCGTCTCCGTCATCTGCCTCTGCTTTATTTTGTTGCATGGTTATGTAAGTTAAGCTAAAAACAGCAGGAGAAAGTTGGTCTCTGTGTCTGAAGGGAACATTTTAGCAGTGATTTGGTCCAGTTTAATATGTTTTTCTTAAACCAGATGGAGCCATGTTTTTTTTTTCCATCAATCACAGTGGTTGTCTGATTTCTCAGGTGGATAATTCCTCCCTAACCGGTGAATCAGAGCCTCAGACTCGTACTCCCGACTTCTCCAATGAGAACCCACTGGAAACCAGGAACATTGCTTTCTTTTCCACAAACTGTGTTGAAGGTATGATGACAGAAAACATTTAAGCCTTTCAGAATCAGAGCAGCATGTCATC
The DNA here is from genome assembly GCF_017639745.1 of Melanotaenia boesemani. Taxonomy (NCBI): domain Eukaryota; kingdom Metazoa; phylum Chordata; class Actinopteri; order Atheriniformes; family Melanotaeniidae; genus Melanotaenia; species Melanotaenia boesemani. The sequence continues at coordinate 13,062,358 of NC_055705.1, forward strand.
TTTGGCCTTAAAAGAACCAAAATCTAATCCTTTCTTTAGGAACTGCCCGTGGTATTGTGATCAGCACCGGAGACCGCACCGTAATGGGTCGTATTGCTACTCTAGCATCTGGGCTTGAAGTTGGACGCACCCCCATCTCCATCGAAATCGAACACTTCATCCACATCATCACTGGCGTGGCAGTCTTCCTCGGTGTGTCCTTTTTCGTTCTGTCCCTCATTCTTGGATACAGCTGGCTGGAAGCCGTCATCTTCCTCATCGGTATCATTGTCGCCAACGTGCCAGAAGGTCTCCTGGCCACTGTCACTGTGAGTCTGAGCGTTCATGTCTATTAAAGCTTCCAAAGATGCCCCAGCTGTTAGCTGACTGGAGTAACTCCCTCTCCAGGTGTGTCTGACCCTGACTGCCAAGCGTATGGCCAAGAAGAACTGCCTGGTGAAGAACTTGGAAGCTGTCGAGACCCTGGGCTCAACCTCCACCATCTGTTCAGACAAAACTGGCACTCTTACCCAGAATAGGATGACTGTGGCCCACATGTGGTTTGACAACCAGATCCATGAAGCTGATACAACAGAGAACCAGAGCGGCACCTCCTTCGACAGGAGCTCGGCCACCTGGGCCGCTCTGGCCAGAATCGCTGGACTCTGCAACCGTGCCGTCTTCTTGGCTGAGCAGGCCAATGTTCCCATCCTGAAGGTAGGCTTTTTAAACCTCCTTTTCCCAACAACAACTGCTTCTCTTTCTCTCATCCTCTGATTAAACTGTCAAAATTGAGCTTTCCAAGACGACATTAGTCAGAGTTCAAGAACCTTTTGTAATTTTATTCAATAAATGATTAGCTGTTAAACCTTAAAACAGATGTGCACCATTTCTCATCCTTCCAACAAGAAAGGCTTTCTCTGTTATTCAGTGGCATTAGTTTGTGTACTCGTAATACGACCTTAAGTTCAAAGTCCTATTTTATTTACTCTCTTCCCAATTTGATGGTCCTTTTACTAACATGTAGAAAAATACAGTAAAACTAAAGTTTGCCAACCCTTTATGTTTGTTCTTATGTTGGCTTCAGTCTACCCTGAAACAACACTATTACCTCAGGTGTCTTTCATAAATGCTGTTTATTCAAAGCTATTATAAGAAGGAATTATAAACTAAACGATACTACAGCTGTTGTGCAAGTTGTTCATACCTTTTGAGTCTAAATTGAAAAAAGTAAAGAAAGGGTTAAACGTGAAGAGAGCCTAAGCCTTTTTAATAAACATGAGTTCTTACATCAGATGTTTTAACTATAATATGAAGAAGAATTTGAGATTTTTCATAACAGAAATCAAACAAACAGAAAATTGAGTTTGACTTCCACTGCAGTGTTTACCTCTCAGACTAACAGTCTTGTTTTCCAGCTTATGTTACACTCCCTTGAGTGTACACACTCTCTTGCGGTAACTATACAACTGCTTTGAACCCCTCCCCCGCTTGCTCTCCATTACAGATGTATGTTTCTCCCTCAGCTCTGAGACTGTCCCCTGAGTCTGGCCTCTGGTTTCTGCCCTGTTTTTGTACACCGTTAACGAACATGTTTGTGTGTGTGAGACTGTTGGTGTGTGTCACCTGCAAACGTGTGGCAGACTTTATAGTCACAGTTTATTTCTCTGTCACTGTTACAAGAGTGTGGGAAGGGTAAACACGGGGATTTTAATCAAGGTCAGTTAACGGAAATGAGGTTTTTCTCCGCTTTGGGAAATACAAAAATGTACGTTGATTTTAAAGGCCACTGCAACGAACTCGGCTGGACTGAGTAACCAAATCATTGAGTATTTATATTGTTTTGGTTTACAAATTCAAAGTGGATATTATAATATTTCACTAGACCAGTGGAGGGACTATTGTAGCCATGGTTGAGGCCATCCACTTGTTATCTTCCTCAGAGAGATGTGGCCGGTGACGCCTCAGAGTCTGCTCTGCTTAAGTGTATTGAGCTTTGCTGTGGATCAGTCCAGGAAATGAGAGGGAAAACCCCTAAGATTGCTGAGATCCCCTTCAACTCCACCAACAAGTACCAGGTATTAAAACTCTCATTCATCACTCATTAAGTTGTTTTCAGAGACAACTACCAACATGTTTGTTCCCAAATGTTCTGGTCAGAAGAACGCTAAATGTCGGCTTATTTGATATGTTGAGAGTAAATAAAAAAAAGATTTTTTTTTTTGCTCTTATTTATTCCATTCTGCTAGATAAATAAAACTTTAGCCTTTTCAAAACACTGAAGAGTTTTGTAAAATTGTTTGAATAACCTTTGTGTATTTTCCAATATTATGTCCTCAGCTTTCCATTCACAAGAATTCTGAGTCTGATGATGAATCCAAGCACCTGCTGGTGATGAAAGGAGCCCCAGAGAGGATTTTGGACCGCTGCGCCACCATCATGATGCAGGGAAAAGAGCAGCTTCTGGACGACGAGATGAAAGATGCTTTCCAGAACGCCTACCTAGAACTGGGAGGTCTCGGAGAGAGAGTGCTAGGTAAGAATGGGGAATTAAATTTTTTTTTTTTTATTCATAAACTGAGCTGAAGCTCAACCACACTGTTCCCTATCCAGGTTTCTGCCATTTCAACCTGCCTGATGATCAGTTCCCAGAAGGCTTTGCTTTTGACACTGATGAGGTGAACTTCCCCACTGAGAACCTGTGCTTCATCGGCCTCATGTCCATGATCGACCCTCCTCGTGCTGCAGTACCCGATGCTGTGGGCAAATGCAGGAGTGCTGGAATCAAGGTAAGTTGTGTGTTTTCTCTGTATCCCAAAAAAAAACCCTGAAATGTGCATTTTTACAAACCTCATTATTTACAAATCTCTTTTCTCCTAGGTTATCATGGTGACAGGTGATCATCCAATCACAGCTAAGGCCATTGCTAAGGGTGTGGGTATCATCTCTGAAGGCAACGAGACTGTTGAAGACATCGCTGCACGTTTGAATATTCCAATCAATGAAGTAAATCCAAGGTAATGACTTTGCAGGCCCCGCTTTGTTCCAGTTCATCTAATGCATAGTGTATAAATCTCTCTTTAATAATAATTTAAGTTAGGTTTGCAGATGGCTTTGCATGAGTTAAAACGATCATAACATTGATTTCCTGCAGAGATGCCAAAGCCTGTGTCGTGCACGGCGGCAACCTGAAGGATCTGACCCCAGAGCAGCTCGATGACATCTTAAAGTATCACACTGAGATTGTGTTTGCCCGAACCTCCCCGCAGCAGAAACTGATCATCGTGGAGGGCTGCCAGAGACAAGTAAATTCAAAGCCAATGTGGAAATGTGCATTATTGTGTGTTTATGCTACTGCTTTGAATGGTTTGTCAAAGGATGTGTTTGCAGCTTATTGTTTAAAAGTATGAAAGAAAAGCTGGTAATTTAACCCTTTAATGCCTATTTATGATTACTGCTTGGCGGAATAATGAAGCAAAACATTTGTTAAGCTGTAAGCACTCATGAATATTAATTAGTTCATCTGTAAGCAGTAGAAACCCTTTTAATAAGAACTATAGATTTATTTAATTAATGTATTTTAATTATTTTCTTATTAAAACTCTTGGTAAATAAATATAATCTTTTTATCTCAGCTTCTCAACAATTGATTAAAAAAACAAGCCCATTTTATGTTTAATTACAGGTTCATGGTTATATAGAGGGTCTATAGACACTTTATTGTTCAAATTACATCATTTTTTCGCATGCTGTGCATTGCCAAAACATGTTTTGTCCCCCTTTCTTTTTAACAATCTATTTTAGCTCCCATCTGTTTAAATACCCATCCATCCCAAAACCCATCTGCTCTGACTGGTCAGATGATAAATTCTTGTATGGCAGAGTACAACACAGATGCTTATTCTTTGATTAAAGGTTGCAAAACAAACCGTGTGTGATGCAGAGGAGCAAATGAGGCATTCAAGGAAATTTTGACTGTCGTCTTAGGGTTTTGGTAAATTTGCAAGAGGAGCAGAGAAGAGGAAAATCCAAAAAGGATGCCCCTTTAACTTCAATAAAATCTCTTTTTCCTAATCAGATTTATTACAGTTTGTGGCTGCAAGTATCAAAGTCACAAGTAACAGAAGATGTGCTGTCATCTATCACCCTGCTAAAACTCGAAAGTTTCAGATCTAATTGACATAATGTATTCCCATGCATCCCAATTGCTTCCTGGAGGAGTAGTAGGCAGGGGATTATTGATGACCAAGCTCACTTCATCTTATAAGCTCAGTGATTTCAATTCACCTTCTCTCCACATAGGCTGGGCTGAGCTGTTATGCAGGGCGTTAGCTGACTGTTGCATATCAAATGTCTCCATTCACTTCCTATACTGTACTTGTCGAGTTGTTTACTTGATTAGGAGGACAATATACTTTGTCGGAATCCCATATTGTTATCTAGTAATGGGAAGACAAGTACTTTAAAACACCTTTTTTCTTTAAAGAACATCCTTTAAGCTTTGAAGCTTTGAGCCTTGCACCATATATCTCTGTACCCCAAACAGGACGGTTTGTCTCCCAATCCCACCTCCGCTACCTGTTCTCTTTTATCACAGCTGTCAGTGCTGTCAAATAAAGCTGCCGCTTTTAGAAAACTGAGACTTTTCTCACACACAACAGGAAATCAGTGCTGCAGTGTAACTTAAGAAAATGGAAAATGTCACTCAATGGGAATAATTGGTGACTTTTCTTGAACGGTGCAGTAGCAACTGTTAATAAAGTGTTTCCCTCTTCATCTAGACACAGACCTTTACATCAGTTTGACTGCTTGTCTCAGCAAAAAAAAAAATAAGGGAGAATAATGTCTCCAGATTTTACTTGGCTTAACGCTTTACCCTTCCTCTTTCTGCAGGGTGCAATCGTGGCCGTGACAGGTGACGGTGTGAACGACTCTCCTGCTCTAAAGAAAGCCGACATCGGCGTTGCCATGGGTATTGCCGGATCCGATGTCTCCAAGCAGGCTGCTGACATGATCCTGCTGGACGACAACTTTGCCTCCATCGTCACTGGAGTGGAAGAAGGTACCAGACTGTGCCTTATGTGATGCTTGAAACCGGTCTTGACTCGTTTCAAGTTTAATAGAGCAAATAATTGCACAAGTTAGCCGAATGTAAATATGTTTAAGACTTTGCACTTGTTAAGTTGGAGGTTTTTAAATCAATAAAGCCATAAAACTGCTGACTTTGTGCACTTTCTCATCAGGTCGTCTGATCTTTGATAACCTGAAGAAGTCCATCGCCTACACTCTGACTAGTAATATCCCTGAGATCACGCCCTTCCTCTTCTTCATCATTGCCAGCATTCCTCTGCCTCTCGGAACAGTCACCATCCTCTGTATTGACCTGGGAACTGACATGGTGAGACTGTGAGATGTAAAAGTTTCCTATTTGTCAAGTAGTACAGCAGTTAACTGTTCGTGTTTTGTGCAACACATCTAGTTTTAACTTAGTCAGAATTGCCAACATTGTTCCTAAACCTTTTTTTTTTTTAATTCTGCTGTGTCCACCAGGTGCCTGCCATCTCTCTGGCTTATGAAGCAGCTGAGAGCGACATCATGAAGCGACAGCCCCGAAACCCCAAAACAGATAAACTAGTGAACGAGAGGCTCATCAGTATTGCATATGGACAAATCGGTAATTCACACCTAAGATTTTAATGTTCAAATTGAAAGTAGACTCAGAAAGCGTGGAACCTGATGTGGGTTTTCTTAAAAGACAGCTCGTATCTGGGGGGTCCAAGATAACAAGAAGAGTAGCATGGACCATAAATAGACCTGAGCTGATAGAGAACGGGAGTGTTGGCTTGTTGTGTGTTTGAGTGATGATAGAGCGGCGCTGCTGCCCTTTGATGTTTTTCTTCCCCATCTTTGGCGATAAATCCAGGAATAGGTTAGCCCTCTTTGTCTACCATATAAGAGCAGAATGTGAATGGAAAGATGTTGGCTTTTTTTAGTCTAAGGTTTGCACTTGTAGTTTTAGATTCACAAAAGATCTTATATGAAATGGTCATAATCTTGACCAACCAAAATCAATTTTGATTAATGCCAAAAAAGTCTTAACTAATTTATTTATTTACTCACTTTCTCATCCAGCGATGGAAGGTTTTGTCCTGTAATTTCTACAAAAGATTTGCTTTAATCAGATTTCCTGACTTATTCAGGATATTTTCCTCACGTCGGGGATTAATTAAACACATTTGCTCATTCTGTCTGTCTGTGAACATTCATTAAAACGATTATAGAATCAGACTGATGCCCTTTGGTGCTGATTTCTAAACTTAGTACATCATGTGTCGCTCCTGCAGGAATGATCCAGGCGCTGGCAGGCTTCTTCACATACTTTGTGATCTTGGCTGAAAACGGCTTCCTGCCTTCCACCCTGGTTGGAATCAGAGTGGACTGGGATAATAAATATCTTAATGACCTGGAGGACAGTTATGGACAGCAGTGGGTCAGTCACATTTACTGGAGAGGCTCTTTAGTTAAGTTTTGCCATCAACAGAAGGGTTAAACTCCTGTGAAATACTTGTTGTTTGCAGACTTACGAGCAGAGAAAGATTGTGGAGTTCACCTGCCACACAGCATTCTTCGTCAGCATCGTCATTGTGCAGTGGGCTGATCTGATCATCTGCAAGACCAGGAGGAACTCTGTATTCCAGCAGGGCATGAAGTAAATACAATACACAAAAGTTGCTGTGCTGTAGTATCTTCTCCCCATTCTGACCTGCCCATGCTGAACCATGTTTAATGTGAGCTTTTAGCAAGATGAACTTAAAAATCGCTCTAAGGTTCGGCTAAAAAAGTTTGTTGTTAGAACTACAGCTATTATAACTCACACTGATGTATAGCTTCATTGTATTTAGATCTCAGGTTTATTAAACTTTTTTTTTTTTTTTGTTTATTTTAGGAACAAGATTCTGATCTTTGGGTTGTTTGAAGAGACCGCCCTGGCTGCCTTCCTCTCCTACTGCCCAGGCATGGACATCGCTCTCAGAATGTACCCTCTCAAGTGAGTCGATCACCCTGCTCACATCCTCAGTACTCCACCTGTCACATGCTGCTCATCTGGAGAGGCTCTTTATCTCATCCCGTCTCTTCTTGTGTGTTTTCCAGGCCCAACTGGTGGTTCTGCGCCTTCCCATACTCCCTGCTTATCTTTATCTATGATGAAATCCGTAAACTGATCCTCAGACGCAGCCCAGGAGGTGAGTTCGGAATTCATGCTTTTATTGTTCTTTCCCCCTCTCTCTATGACAAGTACATAGTTTTTAAGTCTGGAGGTGGAGAAAATTAAGTTTTCTTCTGTCTTTTTTGCTTTTTAATATATAACAAAATATATCAAGTATACTCAAAGTTGCATCTAAATCTGGTGTCCTTGTGTTTTCTCTTCTTTTTCAGGCTGGGTGGAACGGGAAACTTATTATTAAAGACCCGTCAGTCCAATCAGTTCGCATCTTCTCCTCCACTCCCATCTTTGCATGAATATTGTCTTGCTGCTCGGAATAAAAATTTTAACCTCTGTGAAAATAAATTGGAACGTGTTTTTATATTAGGGAATGCTTGATACTACTATTAGAAAAATACTGAGATGGAACGTGCTGATGATGTTGATAAATGATAATGCTAGTAATGACATGAACACTGAACATTGACATGACTATGCGTGCCTTGTTTATGAAACAGGACCAATTTTATACATGTTTTTAACAGTTATAAACGTTCAATAAAAATGCGCTCGAGTCAGGTCCCACTAATGATTCCTGTCCTCATTTACTGATGTGCGGTTGTCTTAGAATAAAGCTGCCTTTAAAAACCACTGGAATGCAGCTGGGAAAAATATCCAGATGTTTATTTTGCCCACATTTCTTCTGGCATGTAGATTGACCCTAATGAGAGTCGGTGGGGGAGGGAGAATCACTTTAATTATAAACCACATATCTTTCATTACTTAATGGTAAACGTGATAATCCCAAAGCAAAAACAAAAAACAAGCACAACTCATTCATTGTCTGTACCGCTTCAATAAGGGTCGCGGGCGACCAGCATTTTTACCAGGTGATAGGCGGGGTATACCCTGGACAGGTCACCAGTCAGAAAGAAAGACAACCATTCACACTCACAGGGAGTGACCAATTAACCCAACATGAATGTCTTTGGACAGTGGGAGAAGGCCGGAGTACCCAGAGAAAACCTGCAAATTCCACACAAAAAGGCCACTGCTCAAACCCGAACAGAAAAAACCAGCAGACAATCATCAAGAGCACCTGTAGGAAGTGTGAAAACCGTGTGTGTGGGTAGGTGCAAGAAAAGAGGAATGAGGTGTTAAGTGATCATGAAGCAAAGAGAGTGCCAAGCACTGGGTCACCAGCACAATGCATGGAACCAATGGGAGCACGGGCCCCAAGAGCAAGTCAAGAGCAGGACCCAGGGTGCATCCATTCTTCTAGGAGAGACACTTGACCCACCCCATGCAGCATTTTCTTGTATTATAATAGCCAATATGAATAACTTATCCTACTTTACTAATCTATTTATGCAGCAAGTTGTCTTAAAACAGCCTAAACAACAGACTCTGATTTTTTGGGGGTTTTATTTTATATCTAAAACCTCTACTGCTATTATAATAAAGCTGATCCATGCATCCAGTCATTTTTATCAGCACAACAGTGGAGAGTCTTATCAGACGGCTGCTTTCGAGCTGAGAACTACCATCTGTTGACATTTCAGGGTTGGTTTTACTGTCACACTGTTTGAACTGGGCACTCACTCGTGATCAAGTTCTGTTCGGTGTTAAAGCAGTTTTTGAGCTTAATGAGTCCTCTTTTTGTTGTAACTCTGCTAAAAATTTGTGAGTCCTTTCTTCTGTTTTCAGGTTAAAAACTCAAAGTACATTAGTAATGCACACTAATTAAAACAAAGCTCATATCAGCCTTTATGTAATTCTGTTATTAACTGCACAGCATGTCATCAGCTCCAGATGATGCAGCTATAAGGTACTTATATTTCTTCATCAATGCAAGTGAAGGAAGATGAATAATGGGGTGCACGTTTTGCCCAGATTTTGTTCTGTAAAAGCAACCTAATAGCTGCTGCAGGGAGAATTTAGCTTTTCCTGAAGGGACAAGTCAACTCAACTAAGCATGCTTTGCACCTACTGAAGCCACAGCTGAAAGGAGAAAGACCCTTGATAAAGCAACGACTGCAGGTGTGTCCAAAGGTTTGACAAAACATCTTGATTGCGATTCTATACAAAGCCAAAATTACAAAAACTGTCCATGTCTAAGTACTTCTGGACCTTATGTAGTTTTGGCTGTCTAATATCATAGGACTTTTCCAAAAAAGCTCTTGCCTTAAAGTTGTTTAAGACCATGGTGGGCGTGAAAAAGAACTGCTTTTCCAATCCAGTATTAATTTTTTAAACCAGGTTTCAGGCAGCTACTGTCCCACTTTAGAAAGGTCCAATACAGATTCTGCACATTACAGAGTTACATAAAAATAATTTGGTGTTAACAAATTTATATATATATATATATATATATATATGTATATATATATACATACAAAGTATCCTACTGATAATATTGTATGAGTCAAAGTCAAAGTATGAACACAGTAATTAATCTGTTAATGTCTGGTAGGTTGTGTATTTGTAATTTACCCATTAGCACACATAGGATAGGATTGATCCTGTGTATGCTAATGGGTAAATTAAGATTGATCTTGTAATTGGAAAGTGATTAATAGAAAAAAAAAGCTTTTTTTGAGTCCTTTTGGTGGGATGACATGGACCCACTTAATCTGTGTGCAGTGACCCCAGATAAATGACTGAAGAGATAGTCAGTGTAGAAGGGAGGAAGGAAAGAACATTCCCCCATAAAAGTATGTTGGAAAAAGCCCAAATCTGGAAAGCCATGTTTTAATTAGCACTTATCTTTTAATTATGGCACATTTTTAATGAATTTGCTAATTAAAACCTCTTTTTTTTTTTTTGATTTTTACTTAAAATACTTTTTCCACCACTGACATCCTCCTCATAACACAGAAACAGAGTAAAGTGGCAGATTACAGCTGTCAAATTGTAATTTGTGTGTGTTTTACAGCTACACTGTATATGTTCTTAGATTTTGTGTTTTAGTCCTGAAGTCTTTTCAGTGTTTCTGTGTCACTTGTTGGGAAAAAAATACAAGAATATGTCATTGATGTTTAGTTAATTTAGCATACATGAGCTGAAATATTTAACTAATCTTATTTAGAAAATTTTTAATTTATGCAAACAAATCACGCACTGGCCTTACTACAAACACACACACACACACACACATACTGTTGATTTTATGAAGGAACAAGCACAAACTTTGAGTTTCTGAAGCAAGTTTCTGTGTCAGTGAACACTTCAGCTCTGTCAAGATACTGCACATCTCTCGACTGACCCCAGTGACAGCTCTGCCACTCAGATCCCTAAGGTGTGTGCGTCTGAGTGTGTGCACGCACACACAGAATGTGTTTGCATGCTGACTATGCAGTTAACTCAGCTCCCATGACTCCTTTGTGTCTCAGTGGATGGTCTTTGTTAAGAGAGGGTTAGAGCTTGATGACAGATGCCATACAAGCTGGCAAGGAAGCAGAAAATGAAAACAGGATCTGACAAACACACAGACGTTTTAGGAATACAATTTAGAGTTTTTGATAGATCAGACATTAGGATTTGATTAAAAAATCATCCAGAGAACTTTGGTAAATCAGTTTTTGATTCATTATAGGTGCTGAGTCATGAAGCATTAAAGATGTGACTTAAAAGGGTAAGTAGTTTTATTACGCAACCTTGTAACCTTAACACTCCGGACTAGTTTGGTGGCACAGTAACATCAATTGTGCATTTCTGGAGACGTCGCTGTCCAGCGGTGTCCTCAGGCTGAAAACTAAACAATACAAACAAAACTTTTTTTCTGGAAAAAAGTGTATAAAGTTTTGCTTTATACACCGCATCACAAGCTAGCAAGTTGATACAAACTCACCAGTCAATTTGAACGTGCAACGTGGCTGATTCAGCAAATAAACACATGAAAACATTACTGGAGGAAGCGAGGAAAAGAAAGAAAGATAATACAAGAGTCAAGATCTTTTACTGGCTGGAAAGAGCTCGCAGTACAGGTAGGAAGCAAGATGGATACTGAATTAGCCGTCGATAGGGGGTGCATTACTGAGAAAAATTCTGCAGTGTATCTTTAAAGGTATGGTGTTAAATCCAAAGTTTTTAGTTGCTTGGTGATGCAAATGAAGGTAATCTTTAGGCTAAAAAAAAGCTAAATGCACCTAATAAAGAGAAGGCAGAAATTTAAGGATCCACAACTTAATAATCAGGAAAGATGAAATCCTCTGACTGAATTAAAATGCATGGGTTGTGGCTGAAGGACCGACACCACATCGTTTTAAGCAGTCCTTAATAAGAAGATTTATTACACGTAATAGCAGAGTTCAAAGCCAGGTTGAGCATGACCAAAATGACAAACAAAGAATCTGAAGTTTAAGAAAAATAAGATTCAGGGATTTTACCCTAATTCCTTAAAAGGCTTCTCACACCTACCACTGCCTGGACTGCTTTCTTTGATAACACGTTGCTATAAAAGCACACATAGACAGCCTCGCCATATTATTACACATAATACAGTTCAACTGGGCATTTTCTGTAAGGAGGTGGAGCCAAACGGCTGCATCCACAGGAGCCAGTTTGAAGTTTGTGTCATCAGTGTCCAGTCACCAACCAAAATCTCCTAAAAGACGAGACCAGAAAAACACACAGCATTACATGATGGAGCCACCTGAGACGGGAAGGAAAAAAACGTCAAATATGACATGACTGGATCATAAGACAGAAGTCAGCTAAGATAAACACCTGGGAATTAACAACGAAACCCTTCACATCCTTTAAATATGTTGAGAACATTGAGCCTCATTCACCAACAGCTCTAAATAACAAATGTGTTCTTAAGTCCTACTTTTGCACTTTGTTTTACAAAGATTGTGGCATTTGTTAATGTTTTCTCACCCAGGGTTCATTCTTGGGTAAGAACACAGTTGAGTGTTGACATATTTAAAAAAAATAAGTTTGTGTTGTTCAGTTCATTAATATACAAAAATAAAATTATATTAGCATTTTTGTCAGATTTTTTTTAGAACTAACTTTTGGTATTTTACAAAGCATTTTGTTATTTGGGATTAAATAAAATATGCAAACACTTTAATTTACATTATCTGGAAAATGTGGCGACAGTGTTTTCACCCTAGTCTTACTTCATCCCAGGCCTCTTCACAAAATGTCATATTATTGTTGCTGCCGGTCATGCGCATTAAAGGAAACAAATCTTTCATGAACGTGAAAATTTTTATTTATTTTTTTTGCAGAGAGTGATGAGTACTTTGTAGACTTCAAAAGCTGTTCTTGTGGACCTTTGCTATCATTTGAAGCCAGCACTGTGGAGCCATACACAGCCGTCCAACCCTGTTGCACCACATGTGAAGGTTCTTTAAAAACTTGGGATTTTTTGGGCCACTGGAATATTTCAGCATGAGTTCAGAGAGGGGCTGGTCATATCTAGCCACCCATCAGTTGGGCTATTCCACAAGTTGTAGATGCAGTAAATCAAGCAGACACACAAAACATAAGGTTTCTAATATGCAGCTGGAGAAGACGTCGCAGTGAAGAGGGGATTTAATTCTATTGCTGGTCTTCCTAACACCGGTGGTGCAACTGAATCCACACACATGCACAAGAAAGGCCACTTTATAAACAAGTGGTAAGCTTTAGTGGGTGTCAATTGTACTGATTCACTGGGGTTTTTACTGATGTTTTATATATAACGGCTATTTATAAAATTATACTTTCTGGTCAGTGCAGATAAAGTTTTGCCAAACTAACTGGGTAAGGCTTCACAGATTGAACGAATGTTCCCAAAACCTTCTGAGAGCAACTCAAAGAACCTCTTAAGGCAATTTAAGAGCCCCGTTAGCTGACCTTGACCCAACGAAGCATGCTTTTTTTCTTTTTAAAGCCAAAAACTCACTAGAGTAAAAAAAAAAAAAAAGCCTGGCAAGGGAGAAAACTCAGCTATCGTTTGATGTCCAAGGGCTTCAGTTCAAATGATTTTAGTAAGTAACCCTCATTTTATAGCCATGCTATTTTGTTCAGTTGGTTCTGAGCTTGTAAAAATAGAGTATTGCAGTACTTTTGTTTGCACAGCATTTTGTTTGTTGTGGGTGTTTTTTTCTTCTTCTTCCATTTTAAACACTAAAGCCTTTCCCTACTAATTTTGTGGTTTCTCTCATCAGAGACAAAGAGGGGCAGTTTATTATTTAACTATCTGTAATTGACTTAAGTCCTCTTTAATGTGCTAACAATAAATTAATACAATGAAGGCTAATGGATGACGTTGGTCAAATAATGTGTTTTTGATACGAAAAGACTACAGTATTTGTTGTAGATGAGTGATATGAACATTTTGCATTTAGTAAGGATCTAATAAGATGTGTGGAGTTGAACTTCATCAGCCAAGTGCTAACCCCAGTCAAGCCTGGGGAATTTTCTCTGCATCTATTTTGAGTTGAGCTTTATAAAGTTTGCAGTTCACCACGTACAAAAGTGATGTTCCATTTTATGAAGCAGAAACTGTTTTAAAAGGATATTCCCAGCTAAATTTCTGCTCCATTTCAAGCTGGTTGATCTGATTCTCTGATGTGGTTTCTTGATGGAGATGTGGTGGCTTTGTCTGTATATGTAAGGACAGCTTCCCAACCAAGAGACGAGATAATGAGAAGAGTTTAGTATCTGTTGGGATTATGTCAGCCTGACTCTGAAGCCTGGATGTAGTATTTAGTTTGGCTTGTTCTCACTTTCTAAAAACCTGTGAAAACAACTGAATGGCATGGCTGCATTAGAAATCTTTGAACGAGGTGTTCATGGATGCTTCTCAAAACAAGCTAATTTTAATCAGGTTAAGAATTCTTTTAGCTTTCTAGCTAAACATTTTGTCTCTACTGTGAGGAAAAATGGTGTAATTAGAGGTAGCTGCTGCAGTGATCGATCTGTGTGTCTGTTAATATTCATTAAGCCAGTGATTTAGCTTTCCTGATCTATATTGTATCTGTTATTGCTATCTTTGTCCTTTCATGAGATCTTGACTTTAGTTGTGCCTTGTCAAACTGCTGTTTTTTTTTTTTTGCATCAGTCTGTACTGATCAGTCTTCTCTCTGTTTGGTATGTCATTCCTCTCATCCTGCCTTAAAGGTAGAGTCTTTGAGCTGAGTTTTTATAGTCTTGGAAGGCAATATTATGATATTTTAATAGCTCTGCATGAATAAATATACATTCTGTGTTTGTCACACCACAGTAAAATGTGTTTTTAACAAACTAGCCAAATATAAATGAACAAAATAAATCTGTTAAATAAAGTTGGGGCTTAAAATCATAAGATAATAAGAAGTGGTCTCTGCTCTCAGATACTAGATGCATGTACTCCATATTGACAGATCTTACATCAGCTCAAACAAAACTGAACTGCAGGGTAAACAAAACACAGTTAAATTTTAACCAGTTTCCGACATTGTCTCCTATTATTCATCCATGCTTAAGTGTGTGTATGATTAAGGATAAAAGTACTAAACTGTAAAGTTATTGTTCAGTGTCTTTTCTCTTTACCTTTGTCTTTTTCATGCACACCATGTATGATTTATACCAAACATTTCTGCAAGTTATGCATATGTAATAGCATTTTGCATTATTCATCTTTAGAGTTTATATATATATCTATATATATATAGATATATATATGTGTGTGTGTGTGTGTGTGTGTATTTATAGCTGCATCATGGCTGCAATGATAGCTTCTGTATCATCACAGCATCTGTTTTCCAGTGTGGGAGGTCCATTTTTGCATACCCATAATAGGCAAAGACAACCTTCTCCTGGTGTTTTTCTCTATTTAATATCCCCTTATGGGGAAGACAACCTTATTTATGTAGAATATACAGAAAAGCAATTCCGAGCATTTTACAATAAGCAGAAAAATCCCATAAAATCCCTGCAAAAGGCTCTCTTACTAGTAGTTATATAACCAACAAGGCAAATATGACTGAAGAATGTTAAGGCTTGTCAATCTAACCTCTTCCAATTTAACACTTTAATAAATCAGATATTTTATTTGCTCTTTTTTTGCCATTATGCTGAGCCGGATGCCCCTTAACAGAACAAATAGATTTTTTTCAGTAGGGAACACACTGGTCTAGAGGGTTTACAAGATGAGTAGTTGCCCTGTTTATTGTCACATTCCTCTTGCCTGGAACTGGAGGAAGTCTTCTGCAGGCTAGAACCGGAGTAATATGCTTATGTGTCTCCTTGAGGGAAAGATTGACAAAGCCATAAAGCAATAAACTGGTCAGTTGAATTAGCTGAGACAGCAAGGTAGTTGCCTATCCTGCTTAAAGCATTAATGATGCAGAGGAAAGCAGTCATAAATTAACCTATGTAAGTGCCTTTCTTGCATTTTGTTACTATGAAACCTCCAGTTATATTTGCATCTATTTTAAGATGCCTGACTTTAGGTCATATGTGTGAAGCTTATACAGCAGCGATAATGATGATCTTTTTTTTTTTTCTGGGTTGATTTGATGCAACCGATACTGTGAAAATGGCTTATGATGTTCCAACATGTCAAAATTAAATAAATTAATAGAAATAAGAGCGTTACTGAGAAAATCAGCTTCTGGAAAATGAACCTGCATAAAATAGACTTAAGAGACTGCTCAGGGGCACAGTCAGCAGCTTGTGTGAAGCACAAATGGACATGAACCAAAGGAAATGTGGCAATAAACAGAGTTTTATAAGTTTATGTGTCTCATTGTCGTTCTAGCTGAAGGGAGACCCTTGTAACTGCTAATGCCCGCCATCTCTAAAAGGACCCAATGAGCCATAAAATTTGTCCACGAGCAAAAAGCAGCCACTTTCCCCTGTGTCATTCTTTGTGTATGACATAGTATGTGCGTTTTTAAGTGGATGGCATTGTGTGTTGTTCAGCCTGGTCTCTTCATGGCTAAACCAAGTTGCAGAAATGTTTTTCCTCTTTGCATCCATTTGCACTCTCACCCTCCCTCGATCAATAGTGCTCTCTAAGAGGCAGGAGGCAGGCTGCAGGCTGAAGTTATTTCTGCAGCTGCAGCTGTCTCCCAGAGCAACACACAGTCTCACACACATATGATAAGTAAAGCTCATCACCAACTAATTAATATAAAGATGATTTGGGCACACCCTCTGCTGCTCTGATGTGTCCAAATGAATTTAAACATGCTAATACAGTGATTTATCTGCAAAAATGTAAACCCACTCGCCTAACAAACTGATTAAATAATGCAAGACAGTGCTTTCAGAATTTTATTTTACCATCATTTTTTTCAGAGATATCACCTAAAACATCACTCATCATAAAAATGGATAAAGCCAACTCCAGACTAAATTGTTGTCAGTGTTTGAGGTTTTGTAGACAGTCTGGTTGTAAATTGGTGGCGTCCAAAATCTTCAGTTGGTTTTGTAACTGTTTCCAGTCTGATGAGTAATAACAATTTTGCACTTTAATTCACAACCATTCCAGATGTTTTAGTTTAAGGTTGTAGGAGTGGAACAGATGAAGGGGAGAAAAAAAATGAATGGAAAAAGATAAAACGTTGTACAAAGGAAATTGAGACTGAGCGGTTTGATCAGATTAAAGCTAGCTTAGATCTACAGACAGCTAATTACCTCACCTGATAAGTGTGTGTTTACAGTGTGTGATGTTTGCTGAACAGAATTACAGTCCTGAAAGGGAAGCATCTGGTTTGAAAAGGATGGTTTGAGTCTCACTGCGGAAGTTTGGAAGGAGGACGTATTTGTGTTTCCATGATTACGACCATTTCGTGATACCTCATAACCAGAAAGTGGAGCTTCTGTGTTTTATTCTGATGTTTAGTGCTTGTTTTCTTTCAAAAAAGAAATGCTTAGCCCATATTACAGACCCAGTTATGACATGAGGTGTAGACTCAGATCTTTTATTTCCAAATCTTTATCCTAGGTCCACCAATGAACACTTCACCGGTTACTTTGGACTTTGGTTAGCTATAGCTTTAGCTATAGATGACAATTGACTGAGCTTTTTTTTTCTCCTTAAACTGAAGATTTATAAAAGCTTTTCCATGAACTTATATAAAACAAACAGAACACTATGAGGTTTATTTTTCATTAGATTGCATTTATAAAACTGATCAGAGAATTTTAAACTTGTACCGACAATTTTTAGCAACACTGAATGCAAAATCTGTCATGGAGGATATGGGATGAAATTTTGCTGAGTCATATTAGATTCTTCATTTGCATTGAAATAGTTTTTTAAAAGGGAAAATATAGAAACAAAAAACAATAATTATATGGTGTTTTTATGCATTGTCTTGCAAATAAACTGAGAGCAGAAATAAGTAATGCAGTCACAGGATTAGTAGAAAAAGTAGAATAATAAACCTGCTGAAATAGACATGAAACTGTACTTTTAAATGAAAAAAACACTGTTTTTAAAATGTTTATGATGTCTTTTGTGCAGCTTTTGGAAATAAAAAAAAATTTCTCATAGGTTTGCCAGATACAGCACAATAAGTAAAATCAAGAGGTCCCACCTGGCTAATGAAAGCCAAGGAAGAGCTGGAAGCACACTCAGAATGTTTAGTTAAAGTGTTGAATAGACTTTCAGGAAGTAGTTTGTTCTCTACTCAGCCAACGTCATCGTCTCTGGCCTGCACATTTTCCACTGTCGTTGCCAACTTTCTCTCTGCCTCTCACAAGCGCACAAATGCGTTCAACAGACTGGCCACAGTAACACACATCAGCACATATCAACAAACATGCAGGGTTTCACAACCAACAAACTAGCTGTGCATATGAGACAACACTCTCACTCAACTGTTTTAAACACACACACACACACACACACACACACACACACACACACACAAGAGTTGCAAACCTGCTCTTGGATTCAATCAGACGCTCTGTTTTGTTTCCCTGTGTGTGTGTAAGCCAAGCGTTTAGCCACTGGTGACGCTGGTGGCACCAAAACAATGTGGTTGTTATTGGACTTGACACAAAGACAGAACATAGAAATAGAACTCACAGAATATGCACTATAGTTGTTCTTGTCTTTGTCAGGAATGAATACTCCCATACAAAAGCTGTGATTGCAGCTTTTATTCTTACAACTCTGTATCACACTTGTATCTGGCAGCCAGTCTGTTCAACATTTAGATATTTGTGCTTTATATCTAGACTGAACTCTGCTATTTAACCTAATCAGACCTTGTTTTTGTTTAGTCACTGTAGACAGCTGTGCTGTTCTGTTGTTTGACCTAAAACTGTTAACGTGATTTCGATGTCTGTGTATTGTAGTGTCGTTGTTCAACATGTCTCGCTGCTTCACTGCTTCAGATGAAAATTAAACACTTAAATGTTCATCTTGACTCTTGGTCAGTGAAACCACAGACATCATCTGCTCTTCAGCCAGTCCACTCTCACCAGAAAGTTATAGCAGGTACACCTGTCCATGGTTTTGCAGTGAGAGATGACGTTATTTCTCAAGGCTGTTAATTTTAATTTAACGTAATTTAATTGTTTATATTAAATGTATTTTTTAATTTTAATATGAAGCATTATCAGTTAAAATAATTTTTTTAAGTTCTTGTTCCAGAGCATGATAGCTGTACCTTTTTGTTTTGCAGTGTACGTGAAGAAGCCTCTGACGAACACTCTGTTTCCTCCCTGTGTTGTGTAGAGGGCGTGAAAATTTGTCCATTATGTCCAGGAACTTGTTAAGCATTCTTCTCTGGCTTTATCTTCCCCACTACAGAACCAGCCTTCCAGATCAGTTTGTAAATTGTACTACAATGTTGTATTTGTAGCCTAGCAATGACTGAGCCAATCATGTTACAGGTAACATCTGTAGCAGGTAAAATATAAACCACATGTCAACAGTCATGTCCTGGGTGCAGATCCTCTCCTTTACAGTGACATGTCCAGGATTACAACATCTATTGTTGAAAAGCACTACAATACTTCCACCTTCTCTTTTTCCACTCTCTCTGATGTCTCCATCTGTTTGTGCTCTCTTAAGAGTATAAAAAACGAGAGTGATAGGATATGCTTCTCCAGCCATGTCTCAATGAACATATAAAACCACATTCTCTGCATTCTGGGCCCTTATTTTTATTTTGAGGTTATAATGTCATGACATAGTGAGAATCATAAAGTGAGAAAAAAAGAAAAGAAAGACTGCGCGATGAACCAGTCAATTTTTATCTAAACGCATATCTTTCAGGCCTAATGATATAACTCTGACCACAGTGACCTTTAACTGCTCACTGTGACCATCAGTTGATGAGAGTGCAGTAGAAAAGAAAGGAATTGCAAATGGAAGTGAAAAGCCGAAGTGCGTTAACCATGCAAGATGTGCAGGAAGAATCTCAAGCAGTCCTTTGTGGACAGGTCTGTGGATTAGCACTTTGTCATCCCCTACTGCCTCTTCAAGTATTTGCAGCTAATTGAATGCTAATAATACTTAGAAAGTAGATGCCATCACTCAGGACCATGGAGAAACATAGCAAGTTGTTTAGCTGAAGAACTGAAACTTCTGGTGCATTAAATTATGTAAGAAATAGAGCATCAAAAATGTAGTAGTTGTAGCTGTGGACCAATGAGCACATTCTGACAGTTTTGCGCTATAAACATTATATTTTGAAAGCATGAGAGGGATATTTAAATATTAAAAATATGTTTTTTTTCCAATATTTGGGACAAAAAGTTAAAGAAAATCTTATAAATGTGCCTTTTAAGAACAGGTATGATAAGGGTGTATTCTTAGCAGTGTATTTCTATGAGGGTGACTGGGTTCAGCATCTACGGGAAACAGTGTCATCCTGGATTCACTCCCTGCACTTTGTCTCTGTCCTATTCTTGTGCTTTTGTGCTCTGGGGTTCTCCCAGTAATTACTGTGCTGAATGGCCCCAACAACATTTTACTGTGGCTGCATGCCAGAGCAGGGAGCTAACCTTTCTGCTCAGTGGCAGACAAAGACAACTCTGTTTAATCAAACATTTACTTCCTTCTGACCATTTTTATTAGTGTTTACAAATTGTGGAAATGGTGCAACTGGGTGTCATCTCTCCCAAACATTTACCTGAATCCTTACAGTTATAGTTAAAAGACTGAACTTGGATGCAATGTTTTTAAGCTAAGAGCTTTTTTCATTAAGACATGTTTTCCAACTTGGTGTGCAGTAATAATCGAATATAAGAACAAATAAACAAAAGCAAAAATATCAGGGCCCTGTTGCAATGATTGTACAACTATTATGTCTTTCCAGGAACAGTGTGTTCCTGGAAGGCATAAACCCACTTATCATCTCTAGTGTGGGTGAAATAAGATTTAAAAGGCATTTCTAAAAATAGCCAGTGGGGCAAACCCACTGTGCCAACCAATGATAACCCATCAACCTAGAAGGTCAGGAACTGTGGATCTTTAGTTTCCCTTCACCCAAATTCAAAATTACCAAAGTTTCTGATGTAGCAAAAAGGAAGAAGCCATTGCATTTAGGAAAATATAATTGATATTGCAATTAATTTAGGCACATATAAGAATATTAGTTTCACATGAGTGACTTGCTGTTGCTGCTGAAATAAAAATAATGCTCCAACCAACATGTACACAATTTGTGATTCTATTATAATCTATGATAGAATCTGTTATCAATGTTTTTTTGCAGCTATTGTACAGCTGGCTTTAGGGGTTATGTTTTTTTTGGAAAGCCTTCTTGTTCCTGGTAGTAAGATGGTTAACTTGCTTAGAGGCCACCAGGGATTGAGAAAATAAGATTTAATGGCCATTTGAGTCAGGGTGAGCCCAGATGAAATAAGATTTGAGTGTCCTCTTCTTATCAACCCTAAAGCCAAAGTAGATAACATATCAAAGATCACAAACGTTAATTTTTTTAAGATGATGATGAGAGGACCAATAAGGATCATCTGGTCCCCTCAATGGCATTCATAGGCTGCAGCCCGCTGCGTCATCACATGCAGTCTGTGGGTTCTTGTCTAAGTAAAGCTGTGTTCTTCTTGGAGTGGGATCTTCCACCTTTCATTGAACACATGGCAGCTAAACATGGCTATTCCTGACAGCCAGCCTTGTGTCAGATGAGATTATACTTGTGTCTTCATAAATTCAATATGTTGATGGCTACAGTTTTACCTCCATATAAACTGCTGTTTGCTGTTCTTTCAGTTAATTCTCTGGTGAAAGGTCAAATCAAGGTTTAAAACCATCAACTAAAAGCCACAAACATTTTCACTTATACTTTTCCTGGGAAACATTTTATTTTGAGCAAAGAAATTTAACAAATCCTAAAAATGTTTTAATGAAAAATTAGTTTTCTGCTTTCCAAATGTTGATGAACTATATGAACCCTTGGGGTTCAGTGAAAGCGGTAGGACCCACAATAGAGACAAATAAAAATTCAAATTGTAATTTATGAAGAATTTATTGATAAGACAGAACTGAAATTTCTGAGATGGATGCTCTCACATGAAGGAGGGGGAAGCAGGACAGAGATGTGAGGTTGTGTGACCTGATCGTGGATGAACCTTTAGGCCTGACTTCCCACAGCTTGAAGACGTAAAAATCCAAACAAAGAATTCCTGACTGAATGTCTGGAACAGGCAAAGGTGGACAAAATAAACAACAAAAACTTCTTTCAGATGTTTAAAAATAACTAACTTGGTCAGACTGTCATGATTCTTCTTGTCTGGTTTCCTGTTTTTGTTTTATAGTTTATCCGTATTCTGTTCTGCTTCCTGTTCATTAGTACACCTGGTTTGATTTGCTCATTCACTTCACCTGTTCCTCATCAGTACGTATTTAAGCCTGTTGGTTTCAGTTCCTCATTGTACTCTTCATGTCATGTACCTGTTGCTGTGTTTCCCAGTTTGTCGTCATCATTAAAACCTTAACTCCTGCACCCGTCAAGCCTGCATTTGGCTCCTTGTCCACGCTACAACTGGAAAGCAGACAAACTGGCACTGGTGGAAGAGCTTTAATGGAGGCAACGATCTGTAGACCCAGGTGAGCTGCATCGGCCATCACGTCAGCAAAGCCACACCCGAGGAAGGCAGGAGCAGAACACAAAATCCACAAAACCCCAGAAAAACAGGTTATATTGTATTTTGCTTGGATTTCTCTTTCTTTTTTTTTTTTTCCTGATTAACATTTTATTGAATTTTTCCAAAACACATATATCACCACCAGATGTGGAAGAACTGTGACAAAGTTCGTATAGAATTCAGATCAACCCAAGACAGCTAGGGTCTGATGCAGCTCCATGTTTTGCTGTTATGTGATAGAGAGTGAAGTCATTGTGCAATAACCAACGGACGAACCAGTTTTCTTCTTTGTAGTGTGTCTTATCTTCTGTAATTCTTGGTGCAGCGCTGCCTCTGGCAGAAAGTGGAACATATGTAAAAAGGTCTGATTCGTTTGCAGCATGAATGCAATCTCAGTTCATATCGCCACCTGATTCATATCAGTTGTGTTAGAGCAAGAACACATGGCAAACGTTCAGGACTGTGGGCTTGGGGACCAGGGTTCCCCACCGCTGGCCTAGCGGATTATCCTGGCGTGAATGCCCCCTTAAAGTATTCCTCACTCAGGGACGTCGGCTAGAACTCCCTTGGATCCCAGGGCTCATCCCACTCTGACTTTTAGGTTGATCCTTTTATGTATGAAAGGTAAGGTAAGGATCCAGCTTCAGCTCCACTAGTGTGGCCAGTCTTCCTGGCTGATTATACCAAAAAGTAACAGACGGTGTGGAGAGGGCGCTCCACTGGGAAATGAGTTTACGCCCCAGCACTCTGTACCCATTCAGCAGTATTTGGTGGGAAATCTTGATGGATCCCCATGAATGAATAATCTTAGCAAAATAAGAATATCTCCCTGTGTAACCAATTTGATGAATTCATGAATCACAATCCAACATAACTACATTTTAGGATGGCTCGAAATTATGTGTGTCTATCCCTGTCACATCTCCAGCATTTGGGGGTCTGTATAAGGTTTGCTCTTTATAATCTGTGTGGTGACCAGTATATTCTGTGTAGTTATTAGAAATGAGTGAGTCTTGTTAAGAGCCCTAGACATTGTTTTTAATATGCTGTGGGATCATAATCCATTCCTGATTGGTAAAAGACATACTAACACTTCGGTTAATAACTTCGATATAAATCAAAGTTACATTTCTGTATTGTTCTTTGCACATAATTTAAACATTTTACCCTGCCAAACCCATCTGAGTGCAATGAATGACATATGTTATTCATATGTGACTATGAATTCACATATATGAAGGGATATTAAGTGAATATGCTGATTAATTCTCATTATAGAATATTTAACATAAAATGTTTTCTTTTAGGAGCTTTTCTTTTTAGTAGGCATTAACTCTAAGAAATTATCTGTTTAAAGTCCCATTTTTGCCATAATTTTCCCATTTAACAAGCACACACATTAATCATGTAAATGAATGTTAAATATATTGATGTGGCTTATTTACTGTAGTGAGCAAATTGATTTTATCTTTTCGCTGCTGTTTCGGGTGGTAATGGTGCGTCTTCACACAAATAAATGCTCGGAAAGATTGTTGTGTGGGTGTGTGTTTGGATCTTATGGTCTCATGTGATGTTTGTCAGGTGCTGCAGTGTGTACATGAAGCGTTTGTCTGTTTATTAAGATTGATGAGCTTTGAATGGAAAGTGTTAAAGCACAGGATTTATTGGCTGGTCAGCTCTTGGCAAAACGAGCACCAAGGGACCACACACGCTCAAAATCTAACTGCTGCCTTTTCGCTTTTATTCAAAGTCGTGTTTTGCATGTTTTGTAGGGGGTAATGTGACACCTTTTGGATTTACAGTCATGACTATTTTATGTTATGACGTGCAGCAGGAGGAAAAGATGGAATGGAATTGGAAGCGAATGGAAAAACAACAAAAACACGATGAGCTAGAAAGACAAAAAAATGACCTTTGCGGCTCTTTGGAGATGAATCTTGACTATTTGGAAGGGCCAAGAGCAAATCTGTGACAAATCTATTCAACTAAAAACACAGCTGTCTCTTCAAATTTGTGGAGTTGTGCTCATAGAAGCAATTAAAAAATAATCTTTTCTTCTGGGATTGTGCGTTTCGCTCTGTGACAGCTTCATTAGAATCTGAGAGCAGAAGACAGAACAGAGAAGACAAGACATTATTTTTATCTTAATTATGAAATATAGTCTTATTAATTGTTATACAGCTTCAGAGGAAGATTTAAAAAGGTAGAAAGCATGAGTGCAAAGAAGTGGAAGATGCTTAAGCTACAGAGGAGGAAGGAAGGCAATGAAAATGGGAGCAGGTGTGAATAATATTTGAAGCAGGGATGCACCTTGAAGCTGACAGGAGACATTATTTATGTCACAATTATGATGTAGCATGTTTATCATCTAAAAGGCCAGAGACTAATATGAGCTTATTGAGATTATAAGATGTGTTAAAAAGAGATGTTTGCATTTTCTATTTCAGGACTTGGTGAGATTTTTGGTGCTGCAAGCTTTGTGGTTTTTGTTTGAAATCTCTTTGTGGTTTCGACTAATAAAATTTCAGCAGGCGTTGGTTACATGCAGATAAACTATCATGTGGGTGGCATTTGTTATAATGCAGTCTTAAACCCATCATCTGTCTTCAAACGACTGGCACATAGAAAGGGAGGTTGTAGCCTGGATGTCCATAATCTGTCATTTGGATATTTGCCTGCTATGCACAAAGCCAGAAATATCCGTAATAATTAAACCATGGCTGATGGCTTCTTGCATTGTTGAATGTCTTGTACATAGTGTTGCATAACATATTTTAATATATTCAGCCTGACATATTTACAATTTTAAAAGTGATAAAGGAACTCTTATTATAAATTGACCAGAAGTGCACCACACCTGTGCAACAATAAAGTAATCTGTAACCCTTTTTTTAAATATTACTGTAAAATAATTTAAAAAATAGGATGCTTATCACAGTGTAAAAAATGAAGGGAAAGAGGACAAGCACCTGAGGGTGGAAAAGAGGGGAGGGGAGAAGGACAGAAAAAGAGGGCATGAGAGAATGTTTTATTCTGGTTTGTAATAAGGTGCAGGATTAAGTATTAAAACTGCATTTTGATCAGGATGCTTCATTTGTGATGATTCATTTAAAGCTATCTGCACTCGAAAAAGGAGTTACATTTGCACAGTGATGATGAGAGGGATACAGCATATCTCTAATTTGTATTTGGTGGAAAATATGTGTGCCAGAATGATCCCATCATCCCCGATATGACTTCTGTGGAAAACATGGCTAAGATATCATCTTCACTCCTGAAAAGCATATTTCAGAAGTGAGAGGAGCATATGTTTGATATGAAGGGTGGTGGCTTATTCCTTTACTGTTTAGTCTGCTTGGTAATTATCATGTCCACCATCTGTTAGAAAGTATGATAAGTAGGATCAGTGCTGCCAAAAGGAAATGGAGGGAGCAGAATGGAAAGACATAGAGTGAAAAGTAACTAGGATAAACTGAAAGGGGGGAATAGTGTGTCACTGTGGGTGTGTGCTTATCTCCTTGTGTTTTGAGTATGGCTGCTTGCATGCATGTCACTGCATACACTCATGCAAGATTGTGTGTGAGTGTGGTGGTTACAAGAAGTGCTATTTATAGCAACTGCCTCACCTAGCTGTAAGCCATGTTTTTACCAGGAAGCAAGAGGCAGCATGGAAGTCCCAGCAGACGTCGCTGTGCCACACAGTGTTATGTCACAACTCACCCCACCTCTCTCCAGCTGACATCCTCAGCTCCTCCTCAGCACGAGAAGAATTTACTCTGAAAAGGCTTCAATTTCAAGTTCAATTATCTCTTTAAAAAAACCCACTTTGTTAAATACATTTTCAAACGAGCTGTGACAACAAAACAAAGATGTTGAAGATTTGTGGGTGGAGGCAGAGATGGACATATTTCTTTACTTTACTAAGGATGTTTGTGATCATACAGAAGAGTATTAGGGCCACTGAGGAAAAAACAAAATAGATATAAGTCAGAATTCAGACTTTTTTTCTCATAATTCAATTTTTTATGTTTTTGGTGTCTTTAATACTATTTGGTATGATCCAATATTTAAAAAAAAAAAAAAATTACTGTATTTGCTTCACTTAATTCACAGATGTTTTTCTCAGTGGTCAACCATATTTCAAACCAGCAGTTGTCACTGTCACATGACGTGCTTATGTGCTGTTATGTCTATAGTGTGCTTTAATGGCAAGTTGCAAAAAAAACTGGAAAATATGAGCAAAATTACAGAAAGTGACAAAGAAACTGTAAAAGTTGTGCAGCATTCCGAACAAAAAGGTGAAAACACTGAAAAACTGAATTTAGTTTGCCACTATAGCTCAACATCAATGCTACAGCATCTTAACAGAAAGCAGTCCACAGCAGACAAAACGCAAGGTAGCATTTCTCGTTAGCATTTCAGTGTAAATCAGTGCTTAGCTGTCATATAAGCTAAGAATATATGCTAGTTATGGCTTTACCTGGGAAGTATTGCAAATTTTAGTTTTAGAATTGATTCATTTTTCTAAGCAGCTTGTGTTTATTGTATTGGAAAAATAGAGAAAAATCTATTGTAATGATACTAGACTGTCCTCACTAGAGCAACTGTGTGTATTATCCTGATCTCAGCTGTCAGAGCAGCTTCGGTCTGTAAGCTGTTAATGGGAACTGATATTTTCAGTCATTTTACTTTAACATTCAATGAAAATTGAAATGCAGACATTGCTCAATGTGCTTTTATCAGCACTTGTATAGTCAGTAACTGATAAAAGGTAGTTTTAAATGATGTTTCAGTTTCTAATAAAGTAAATGAGAGGGTTTGACCACTGCTGACAACTACTTGATGGGAAGAAGGCTTTTTGCTGGTGTTCTGTAAAGCTTTTATCAATATAATCTTTTTTTTTTATTTTTTTTTATTTTTATTTTTTTTGCCATATCCTGTTGCTTGATGTAAAGGGTAGTTAATTCAAATTGACTGTAAAGGGTAGTTATGCCTTAGTTTTAAACTGTAGTCCTTGAAGTAATTTTCCGTTGCTGTATTGAATATTTTCTTTGAACTGTTTATAATAAAATGCATTTTTTTATATTTTGACATATAGTTCAGTTTTTAAATTGGTTGCATTTTCTGAAAAACTAATTTTAAGAGGCCACTTTTTTTCTCTTTTGAAAAGTTATTCTCCTTTTAATTAGAAGTATTATTGGATAACAGAATCGGTGCAATAATAGAATACTTGCTTAAATAATTAATCATTTACTTCACCCCCATAGTGGACAAACACTCCAACCAAGTATTATTTCAATATTTTAAAACAGTCATATTCACAGGCTTGGAAAAAAGCCAAAGAAAAATCTGTTTGTTTGCTCCAGAAGACACAAGATGGCAAAAAAAAAACAAAAAACACACAGCTTCCCACCTACCTGGACACTTTAAACTGAGTAAAAAAAAAAAAAAGCAAATAAAGAAAAAAAAAAAATTATGAACAGCTTGAAATAAGCATATTAACAATACTTATGGAAAAAAAAAATCAAGAAAGCGATAATAAAAATGTTTTGATTTTTAGCATAATTCAGTGATTTTAAATAAATACCTTTAAATTAATATCATGCTTTGCCCACAAAATCGGACCTATGAAGTCACTGAGCCTAGGCACCAAGACGATAACGTGACCTCAAAAATGTTGAAGGGGAACTGGGATCAACTTACGGATTTATGGAGGCTTTATTTGTGAGTACCACAGCCACTAGCTTGTGGCAGTGTTTCTCATGATTTTGACAGACATTTTTCATTTGAGAATGATGCAAAATAGGTATGACTTTTGTTTTTATTTTTCCTCCCAATTAATGCTCCAGTCAAATAATTAAGCCATGACTTAACCAAACTGTAATTTAGCTAAATTGGACTGGATTAAGGAAATGCACCAATAGTGTGGAGATTGTGGTCTCTTGTTTCAGAGCTTCAGTCATGCTGGTGTCATGACCAACACCCACTGAAAATGTATTTTTAGTAGGTTTTGGCTATTGAAAAGCGGTTTAATGCATCTTTGAATGAACTGAATTGATAATGAGCGATGACTCTTTGAAGCTGCTTCAAACAGCTGCAAGAGCGGACACAATACTTAAAAGCAAAGATAAAACAGGTGCTCCTCTTGTAAAATCAACAGCATTGGACCGATATGATGGTTATCTGCAGGTCCATTGTTAATTGGCTCTTTGTGTTTTTGTTTCGATGGTGATTTTTTGATATTTTATTTAGATAATTCAATGGTTACTTCTGCTCTACAAACAATTAGGCTGTAAAATGTGATTCAGGGCTAGCTCTAATAGGAATTGGCTGCTTCACTGTGCTGCTCTCCTGCTTTGTAAACCTCTGTTATCATTTGTAATAACTAGGTTTTTATTTCATGGAAAGATCTGGAGTTTCAATTGCGTTTGACGGTGTACGCTGAGCAACAGATACCCCCACGTGTTTGTTCAGAGAGGCTGCAAACAGAAGTATCCATCTAACAGCAATGAAGTCTCATATAACTGGTGTTAAATATTTACCATTAGGTCCTCTAATAATACCTTGTCATAAAGTGCCAATAATCTGCCTAGTATAAATATCAGAAGATTTTATCTTTTTTTTTTTTTTTAAGAAAAGCTTCTAAGTGTTTAATTCATTTTAGCTGTGCTTAATCTGCAGATGCAGCAGTTCTGTACCATATTGATTAAACTGGCAGCCATATGGGAAAATAGCTAGTTGTTTGATGAATGATAGCGAGTAAATTTAAAGTCACTGAACTTGTGAGTTTGCATGCGTGGGTAGACTTCAGCTTGGATTACAGAGGACAGGAACAGCCTTAGGCACAGCAATTGTTAAATGTTGGTACAATGAGTTATATATATAGGTATGTTGTAGCTAAGGTTAATACTGAAAAATAAACATGTTAAACAATTAAAAGTAGCTCTTTTAGTCATTAAATCTAGTCTGTGGTGTTTAAGTACATTTAACTGGTTTAGTATGACAACAGTGCTAGTGTATTTTTGTGTCTAATTTTACAGTTTATTCTTATAAAATTGTTATTTTCTGAACGCTACAACACACACATTAAAGAAGATTTATATACTTTCTGCTTATTTGCTGGGCATCGTTCAGTGTTTTACATGATTGCTTATCTCATTTTAGAACTTCCATATATGGTTCATATGGATTTGCATGAAATTGGTCACTATCACAACAGCACAGAAGTCAAAGTCATCTTGGTTTATCTTTGCTAGCAGACTTGTGAGTCTCCCTTCATGTGAAGCTGAGGTGGGTTGCTGGAAACACGGACTGAACTACATGCATTTTGTGAGAATTGTGGTGGTTTTGCTTCAGTTTGTCATCCAGACTAGAGGTCGACCGATTTATCGGTCTACCGATATATCGGGCCGATATTTGCCCTTTTTTAAGGTATCGGCATCGGCCGATATCCGTGTTTACCAGCGCCGATTTAAAGTCAGGCACATCCGCGGGCAGCCCCGTGTAACTAGTGGCGTGCGCTGCCATTGGGCTGCTGCAGCATGTGAAGGACCCCAAGACAAAACTTTTGCTTACTGTTAACAACACTCCTCGGAGATAAAGGTAAGGCTTAAATTCAGATATTTCAAGTCCTATGTACATATACACCAGTATATGTTACTAGTGAACTATATGAAGTGTTGCTTCACTTTGTGAAAGAAAGAACGAGTAGCAAAGAAATGGTGTTATGCCACAAATCGTCCGCTTGCCACAAAGTCCCCCTACACGAACAAATTCTATTAAAGCCGATGTCTCCCACACATCATTCGCTTTTTAAGCTATGTTAACGGTAATTCTGTAAACAAGCACATTTACGAGCCACACCCTGCTATTTTTCATGTTTAAAACGTGTGGCTTTAAAATGCGTTCGTGTAGGAGGGAGTTTCTGGGAAGCGGACTATTTGTATCATAACATAAAGGCATTCTCTACCGTTAGCCTAGCTTAGCAGTGAAGTTAAGTCTATCGAACTAGCATGTCATGAGCAAAAGCCACAGATATTAACAGCAACAGCGAGCAAAACAACAGGCTCTCTCTATCCGCTGGTTAGCGTGTGCTCACTTGTATGTGCATCTGTGTGTGTGTTAGTGTGCGGACCTGTTTGTGTGCGCACGTGTCTGTGTGTGTGTACTGGCATCGGGCTGCTGTGCGCCGACAGCAGATGTGAATGTAGAGACAGAAATGACATGCCGTTGTTCAAATAGGACAAATAACATAAGGCTATTTAGTTTGTTTAATAAAAGAACGAGGTAAAGACCTGTTCTATCGGAAATGTAACCTTAAATGACTTCTGTCTGATCAGAATGTGATGTGTAAAGTAATAAATACATAAATAAATAAATTCATTAATTAATCCATTATTAATAATAATAATAATAAAGTGACGTGTTCCAACCAATGACTACATATATGTAGTTACAAGTTGCAAACCAAATTACAATTTAGTAATCACCAAAAAAATAAATAAACTTTATCATGTTGCACAGCCTTGTATGAGGACCTATCTATCTATCTATCTATCTACAGTTATTATCCTTATGCAAGGCTGTGCAACAAGTTTATTTATTTTTTGGTTATTACTAGATGGTAATTTGGGGTGCAACTTGTAAGCAATCTGTTAAGAACAAAAACAACACATTAGTAGATTTTTCTTTTTATGCAATTAGAGTGTAATTGTTTTAATGTGTATCAAATATTGGAATTATATACTGAACTGAATATGAACATACTACTAAAATGCTAACCATGAATATTTCTTCTGTTTAGACTTATGGCTGAACAAAAAACGAATCCAGTGTGGCAGCATTTTACCGAGCCTACTCAAGGGAAAGCCAGGTGCAACATCTGTGATGGACTTGTGAGCCTGGGAGCTGAAAAAGCCAACAAGAAAAACACAACAAATTTGTGGAGTCACCTGAAGTGTCACCACCTCCAGGCTTACAAAGAGGCACAAAAAGAAAAAGAACAAGCAGCTTTCTCTAAAGCTAATGTATCTCAGCCAACTCTCACAGAAATGTTTGATGCCAAACGC
The DNA here is from genome assembly GCF_017639745.1 of Melanotaenia boesemani. Classification (NCBI taxonomy): domain Eukaryota; kingdom Metazoa; phylum Chordata; class Actinopteri; order Atheriniformes; family Melanotaeniidae; genus Melanotaenia; species Melanotaenia boesemani. The sequence continues at coordinate 13,093,657 of NC_055705.1, forward strand.
AAGTGGCAGAATTCGGATCCAAGGTCAAAACAACTTGACACTTTAGTTACTGAAATGATTGCTACAGACAATCAGCCATTTACATTTGTCTCGGGTATTGGGTTTCGTAGGCTGGTGGCTGCAATGGAGCCCAGATACAACATAAAAACTGAGAAGCACTACCGCACAGACATCCTAGATGGTATAGTTGCCAAAGTTGAGAAGAAAATAAAAGTACTGATTGCAGAGGATGCTGGTCCTTTTCTGTCTTTCACAACAGACTGTTGGTCTGGGGACACTGAAGCCCTGATGAGTCTAACATGTCATTTTATTGACGACAACTGGAAAAGGAAACAAGTTGTCCTAAATGCCAAGGCCATGTCTGGCTCACACACCGGGGAGTACATCAGTAACATGTTCATTAGCCTGCTGAAGTACTGGGACATCAGCCACGACAGGGTTGTACTTGTGCTCCGTGACAGTGGTGCTAATATGGTTAAGGGACTCAGACTGGCAGAAATGCCTGATCTCAGCTGCAGCGCACACACCATACAGCTTGTGGTGAACGATGGCCTCAACAGTCAGCGTGTGGTGCAGGACGTTAATGCCAAGCTAAAGAATATAGCTAAACATTTCAACCACTCTGTTCTTGCAAAACAGAATCTGAAAAAAATTCAAAAAGATCTTGGCCTCCCCCAGCACAGTATCATACAGTCCGAACCCACTCGCTGGAACTCCACACTTCACATGATGAAGAGGATGCTGGAGCAGAAACGAGCACTCAATGTGTATGCTGGGGAATATGGAAAAATTGCTACGCCTGCGGCAGAGCAATGGGACATAGTTTCCAATTTGATTGACTCATTGGAACCTGTTGAGGAAGTCACCCTTGAGATCAGCAGGTCTGAGGCTTCCATCTCCAGTGTTATCCCAAGCATTGTGGTGCTGAAGATGATGCTTCAGGCAGAGGGTCCTAACACGAGGGGGATTAAAACACTAAGAGAAACCATGCTGCAAAGCTTGCAGAAAAGATTTGCAAGGATGGAGGAGACAAAATGTTTGGTGGTAGCAACACTACTGGACCCTCGTTACAAGGATCATGTCTTTTTTGCAGTGGACACACTGACCAAGGCAAAACAATGGATAAAAGAGGAGCATGCCATTGTGTCTGAACAACTGAAAATTGCTACAACAGAAGACCAAGGACCAGATCCGAAACAAATAAGGGTCGAAAATGAAGAATTACCCGGTCCCCCCAGTGTTCTTCAACAAATGTATGCCAACATCTTGAGGCCTCATGGATCTCCTACTCAGGAAAGTGACGAAGAGCATCACATCTCTGAGCAGCTGCATCAGTACCTCCGTGAGCCACTGATTGACAGACAGAGTGGTCAGCCACTGGAATGGTGGAAACAGAATGCATCCCGCCTACACCTTCTTGCACCACTGGCAAGGAAATTTCTCTGTCCACCCCCCTCCTCTGTTCCCAGTGAGCGAGTATTTAGTGAGATTGGGAATATTTATGACAACAAGAGGAGCCGGCTCACAGGAGAACATGCAGAACATTTGTGTTTCCTGCATGACAACCTGTCGTTCTTAAACTGGGAGTACTGAGAACTTTCAGTGAAAGATGGGTAGAGTAAGGAAGACTCGGGGTCTGCAGCTGAGTTAAAATTAAAGCACATTCCTTTCATATTGTTCTGCAATGTTTACATAATTTCCTTTACTAAAAAATGAAGGGTTTGCTGCTGTTATTTGCACAAAAAATGTATGACGCTGCTAAGTCAAGTGCACAAAAACCTTTAAGTTTATTCACTGTTTCATATAAAAATGCTGAAAGTTACAAAAAAGCTGAAAATTAGAATGCACTTTAGATGTTCTGTCATTTATACCAAACACAAATATTGTTGGCTGGGTGTGTTTGCCGCACTGCTATTATTTATTTTTTATATATTTTATTTATTTATATTTTTCTGTTTAATTGATTTTTGTATAGAAAGTCATTTTGATTTAATTTAAATGTATATTTAAGTATACATTTATGTTCCAACAAATTTTAAAAATTCTTTTTGATAAATGCCCTTAAACTTATATGTAAATCATATACATTTTTTATGTTATCTGTTTTATTTATGTTATATTTGGTCAGTTTATTGATTTGTTTGGATACATATTTTATTTTAATACTTGCAGTGCACAAAATACATTTTCAAGAAATTGTGTTCAATAAATGATAATGTTAAGTTTTGGAATGTGCATCCACTTATTAGTGTGACATTTTAGCATGCAAATAAAGGGTAAAACTTCAAGATATCGGCACTAAAAATCGGCCAAAAAAATCGGCAGCACATATCGGCCATCGGCTGACCCTAACTTCTAAACATCGGCATCGGCATCGGCTATAGAAAAACCAATATCGGTCGATCTCTAATCCAGACCCACCAGAAACACAACCAGTTTGGTCAGATAGAGAGAAAAAAGATTAACAGAGTTGCTTAATACTTATTTTTATGCTATGTAGGAACATTTTGTGCTTTTCTTCCTTTTGTATCATTCTGTTTAACAGTTTAACAGATTTTCTGCAAGTAGTCGTACCTTTTCTGTTTTAGAAATCTATTTCCATATCTTTGTAGCACAAGATTAGCTGAACATTTTCATCCGACTCATACTTTTTTGCTTGAGCAGTGAAAAATCAAGCCAAGTATACAGCAGTGAAATCAATCCAAAGCTTCACTGCGCCATTACAGAGCTGATGGTAGCCAAACACACACACACACACACTGAAAAAGGGTCCTCTTGATGCTGGATATGCATCTTTATTCTTTTTTCCTCTGTGAAAAGGATTCATGAATAATAAATGACAATGGATGAGAGTTGGAAAAATAGCATGTGATCTGAAGAGAGAGAGAGAGAGAGGATGAAAGAGGGTTCACAGGGAAAAAAGGAGGACAGAACAAGATGGAGAATAAGGCTGTCAGTGGCACTATGGAAAACTGGACCACTTGGGAAAGAGAAGATGGTACAATTAAGATAAAGCTGAAAGTAAAGGAAGAGGTAGTGGGTTGTGGAAACAACACCAATATATGCTTGAGAAAAGCAAAGGAGTGTGGCGGAGTAAGAGAAATGAGTGCATTGGAGGAGTGGAGGTGGACAGGGAGATGGAGGGGAAAAATGGGGAAAGGGGGAGGAGAAGAAGATGCATCACTGAGCTCTACTTCTGAGCCAGGAAGCCGGTAGAAATGAGCAGTCAGTCAGCTGGTGGCTGGTTTTTGACTGAAATAGTGACCTGACGAAAAGCATATTTTGGCTTCATAATCACCCTCACATAGAAAAAGAAAAGCTGCTGAAAAATTGATCTTTTATTTAAATTTCTCAGCTGCTTTTACCCTCATTCCCTTTATGTCATATCTACTATAAAGAAAAGGGAAAAGGAACATTAAATGACAAAGTCCCTTTAACACTTAAGGTAGTTAATGGGATTCCTTTAATATTCATACACTGAAATGAAGATTTTTGTATAAGAAAGGGTGAAAAACATAATTAAACAAGGAAATTAAGAAGAAAGGGTGGCTGATACTTATATAAAGGTATATTTTTTCCCCCACAGTATGAAAATAAAATGAAAACACTCTTCTGTTGTGTAGTACCTTTTTGATTTTACCGTGGTAATTAGTCCTGCCTTGATAACATCAAAATGTGCCAAAGTGTCGACACCAAACAAGCTTAATACATCCATTGAAAGTCTATGACAAGACTGTAATCTCTTGAATTAAAACCCCTAAAAAATTAAATTCCTCACGTTCACATGATTTGCATTCTTATATTTGAATCATTTCACTTAACACCACCAGCTCAGCATGTGATGTGTCAGAAGGACCTTTTTTTTTCATAGCTGGTGGGCTAACTTCGGCCAAACTTCAGTCAAGGATTACTTGAATTTCTTCTTTGATTGTTTCATTGGGTTGCTACTGCCCTCTTGCTTGTCTCTTTCATTAAAAATATGTAATTACAGTAAACCAAGAATTACTCTGAGCCCTTCTGATTCGAATCTGTTTGCTTGGAAAGTCTGCTTCATTTGGAGAATTGTAAATTAACTCTGATTCAGACCAAAGAACCAAACTCTAGCCTGCCTACAAATGCAGGTCTCTACCTGCTTCAAGTGACCCAAATACAGGAAGCGAACTACAAAGACAGGACATTAGGGGTAAACGGAACCAAAACATGCATGTGGAATGATAAGTGGCTCTGGCTGGGAGAAATGACTCCCGGTTAGACGTGGAAGAATGTGGTAAAAGTTCTGATGGAAATATGGTCAATCCAAGACCCCTAAGATCTGATGCAGCTCCATATTTTTCTCTTATGTTGTCTTTAATCAATAGATGATCCAGTTTTCTTTTGTTGTGTTTCTCGTCTTATCCTTGGGTAATTTTTGATGCAGTGCCGCCTCTAGCAGGAAGTGAAATACTTTTGGCATATAATCATTTGGTAGTGGAAAGACTGTCATGAGATCTGATAAATGACAAAAAACGACACCATATTTGGCTTGTTTTAACCTGGACATTATTTACCTTTGCAATTAGAGATTCAAATGAAGCAGTCTCTGTCATCAGTTTAATCCAGTCCTCAGTCTGAGGCCTGTGGGGACTTGCAGACTTCCAGTCTTGCAGCCACAATAAATCCAGCCACCACAAGTCCTAACTTTTCTTTTGTAAATCCAGGGGGCATGAGAGAGCTATCTCCCAGCAGACACAGTTGAGGTGAACTAGGTATGGATAACCCAGTCCACTTCTCCAAATTTATAATGACTTCAGTCCAAAAAGGAAACACCAAAGGACATTCCCAGAAAACATGAAGATACGTACCAACATTGTTGCAGCATTTCCAACAGTTATTATCTTGCAGTAGACCCATTTTAAAAATTTTTGATGGTGTGTAATAATACCAGTGTCCAATCTTGTAATGAATAAATTTACTTCTGGTATCTCTTGTAGCCCAGCCTATGTTTGAAATTATATCACTCCATACATCTTCACTAATCACTATATTCAGGTCCCTCTGCCATATTAATCTCAGACTGTTACAAAGCCCTTCTTGTTGTCCTAAAAGTTTTTTATAAAATGCTGAAGCAGAATGTAAATTATTAGGCGAGTTTAACCAGTCCTTGATAATATTTTCTTTCTGCACCAGTTTTAGGTGTCCTGAGTTGTAAATACTTCCAAAAATCCCCTTTATCTGTCATAGTAAAAGCTTCTTTTAAAAGACTAAATGGCAAAAATACATCATCCTTGTATAGATTCTCTATTTTTTGTACACCTTTCTCAAGCCATTTACGCCACAAGAAGGGAGATTTTCCTACATGAATTGCCGGATTATTCCAGATTGAGGAATAGATTTGTTTATAAGGGCAGATTCCATCATAGATATATAGTTAAATTGCGAAACAACAAGCATCTTAATGGTGTTAATTTTCCCCCACAATGTGAGATTGAGCACCTTCCACTGATCTAGTTTTACCTTGAGTTTTTGTAACAATGGGTTTAAATTTATAGAAATAATGTTTGCTAAATCAGAGCATAACCTAATACCCAAATATTTCATCCCAACAGGGATCCACCTGAATTGAAATGGAGAAATGAGAGTCTGAAAACACCCCTTTGACACAAGCATAGCCTCTGATTTCTGCCAGTTTATTTTATAGCCTGAGATATTTGAAAAAGTCTCTATTGTGGAAGGAAATTTTGGAATTGAATGGGAGGGATCCCTAACCAGCAGCAATATATCGTCGCATACAAAAACAACCAGACAAAAACAGTTTCTGTTTCATGGTTACCGCACAAATTCCAGCTCCAGAAATCCGGAAACATGTAATCACAAACCAAACAATCACAAGGGAGTACTTCCATGTAACTGTGCATGCTGGATCTGGAAGAGAGGCGTGTCAAGCCTCCTCAGACCGAAATGAAGCATAAGGCGGTGACAGTGACATGCGTTCAGGGGAGGCAGGTGAGGCAGAGCATGCACACACACACAAAAAATATAATATAATTTTAATGTGTCCATTGACCTGTTTTTGAATATATTTTCTGTATGACTCTAATCATTTTTAACATTTTGCTGAATTTGTTAATTTAATGGTAGTGTGTGACATAATTATCACTAATTGGGCAATAAACTGTGGAGAAAAGTTGTAAGGTGAGGCTGGTAGATATTTGCCGCACCTTGAGTCAGCAGGTCATGTGCTAAAGCAGTTTGTTTAGTCTCGGGTACACATAAAAAAAAAAACAACAAAAAAAAACAAATAAATAAAATTGCTGTGGAAAAAAGCCTTTGCAGTAAAAGTGCATAAGAAGTGTTTTCTGATGTGCCAGGACTGTTTGGTGCATGTGATTACACACTAGAAACTAAACAGTTTAAGTGGTACATGTGCCAAGAGTTTTCCCTGACACCTACATAAAGCCATATTAGAGACAATTTAGTCTAAATGTCAATTTAGTTTATGTACCTCCACATTCATCTGTATTCCTGCTGTTAGACTGGCAGAGCTGAACGAGCCAAGAAGCTTCCCTCCCCCAGCTGAGGAAGTATCTGGACGCATGTGGGCTGCATTATAGATGCATGAAAAATCTAATGACAAGTGAAGGATGCAGCTGAGACAAGCGCACACACAACCCATGTGCTTACACATTGCACATGGTTGGACAAACAGTGGCATATTTTTTGCCCAAATGCATGCATCCAGACCAAATCAATCTAAAAACAACTCATTTACAAGTACTGCATATGCTGAAAGCCTGGCTCCATGTGTGCCACACCGTACAGGATGTGTGCAAAATTATTGGCCCAGAAGAACCCTGTGGAGTGATTGTGTGTGTGTGCTTGGTTATGAATGTGAATTCTTAGCACTGATCGATATGCTGTTGATTGATTTTCTGACAGATAAATCACCTGCCCCTGCAGCTCCAAGCACTTATAGATCATTCAGAGATGCACACGCTCACATTGTAAAAACACTACACCTCCATTGAAACTGTCACACTCATATACAAATGTTAGCATGCATATAGCTGGCATGCCTGTTAATGGAAAATGATCACCAGCTTTATGTCTTGGTTTATGTAGCAGACGGTGTTCTTATAGTGTCTTCATTTCAATGCAAGCTGTCTTCACAGTATATACATTTATTTGTTCTTATCCAGGTTTCATGTTCAGATATAACATTTTAATACCAGCTTTAAACATGGCCGTATGATTATAAAAAAGTGTAACATTTCCACTTAAATGGAAAACTAGGACCCTTTTCTCAAAGTAGATTATTTCACTTGGTACAGGTCTAACTTCATTCATAGCTGGTTAGTCTGTTAGTTGGTAGGATAACTTATTTTTTATGAATATCTACTAAAGGGAATTTGTTGTAATTTTTGAAGAACCACATTTTTATTTCTATTTCTAAATTTTAAAATAAAGAAAAACACAAAACTTTTGCAAAAAGAGGATAGACAGACTTTCTTCTATAGGATGTAGATATTTGTGGAGAATTATGTATATAAAAACAAAAAATACACTTGTAAGGAAACAAAAAACCACCTGCAACATCTTCAAGAACACAAAACTGACAACCATCAGAAGCACCTTTAAAAAGACAGACAAGCTGTCAGAAAAAATCAGTAATGAACATAGTAGTTGGTGATTACTACTGAACTACAGGGTTTGTACTTCAGCTATGCAGGGGTGGATCTAAAAAGTTCTGATGGGGGGGCCAAGCAGGAGCACTGACCAGGAAAAGGGGACAACAAATAAAACCATTTTTTAGGTGTAGATATTATTAAAAATTGAACTGATTATTACAACTAAAGTGATCATCTAATGTAAAAAAAAAAAAAAAAAAGTGAAGAAAAACTTGTAAAACAAACAGCCAATGATTTATTTATTTATTATCAACAGTTGTTTACTTTGGATGATGCTACCGTAGGACATTTCTCACTGCTGCACAAACACTCACACTTCAATGATAATACTGACACATTTTCCCTTTTATCAATTTCTTCATCAATGCTGGCTGTTTAACTTCAGTCGTCACATTTGCTAGTTTTATGACAGATATTATCACCATAGAGACAGTTGCTGAGAAAAGGATACAGCATATACATAGAACATGGTAGAGATAATTTAGAACAACATATAGAAGTACATTACATGCTGCATTTACCTACCCTGGGACATCTGACGTTTACCCAAGGGAAGGTCAGTTAATAAGGGTTTGTAGCATCGGCTCGTTCTTGAAGTAAAAATGGGCAAGTTTCAGGCAAAGTTGCGAATGCTGATTAATCATAATTCATTTGTAATCTGTGATTAATCTATTTAATTTAAAAACTTTAATTATTTAACAGCCCTAATTATCAAAATGTAGCTATTACTCTGATCATAGGCAATAAAACAGCATTAAACCAGGAAATGTCGAACAGAAGTACTCAGCAGCTGAAAGAGTATGATCTTCTTTACTTCCAAAATAATTTTTTTTTCCAGATTAAATGAGATAAATATATAATGACATGTGAGTACTGTGTGTAATGCAAAAACCCCCTTTACTGCAGGATCTTATGCTGTGTGGGTGTGTCTTTTCTTCATTTCAGTTTGTCTGCAGTGGAGGAAACCTCCCGTGGGGCTCACAGATGCTGAGACAGACTGAAGCGATGCAGTAGCAGGAAGGCAAAGATCCATTAGTTTCTATTGGCATTAAAATGAAGAATGTTCCCAATATGCTCATACTTATATCAAAAATGTTCCAGAAAAGCTTAGCGTTCAGTAATCCTATTTGGCACACAAACAAGTTCTGGAAAAAACAAACAAACAAAAAAAACTTTAAAATTTAATAGATTTATTTATATTTAGTTTATATTTATTATGTAGATTTTTCCTTCTTGAATAATAAATAGCTAAATAAGTGTACAATTATTCTTTTTCCTTAGATGTTTTACTTTTATAAAGGCATTGGCGGTTGCTGCAGTAGGACTGCATATGCTCTAAATAAATGACAGACTTAATATATATACATTAAAGTCACCTCTATACAAATCCAGGATTTTGTGTTGCTTCTACAAAGTTAAAAGTGCACAATATTCTCACTAAATTAAAGGGAACATAAACACTAGTGTTACTTGATGCAGCAGAGCTCACATATCTGTTTATCTTAAAAAATGTATTGCACATTTGCCTCAATGCAATATTGTTTGAACAACTAAAGCTAAATCAAATGCATGTGCTGAGATTTGTATGGAAAACTGCAGATTCATTGCAGGTGAGATGCCTGCCTGATGAAGGCATGCATCATCTTAGTTAAGTCAATAGATGTGAAGAGATATATGGGAGTGCTTAAATTACTTGTTTAAAAGGCCATATTCAATATTTAATAGTTTGAAGTTAAGTTATATTTGAAGTTATTAAACACACATTTGAATATCTGCGGGTGCTGGATGATAAAAAAAAATTATGCTGCAGTGTGTACCATATGGGTGTGTCACTGGCAACAGCATGGTTGAGAAACAAAGTGTGAGTGGATTGGTTGATGAGGAAAAAGAAGAAAACTCCTTCATCAGCAGGAAAACTCCCAGATTGCTGCTTCTTCAGTTGCTGCAGTGTGTGGGTGTGTGTGTGTGAATGTGTGGGTGTGCTGGTGCATTGGGAAGCCCTGGCCAATGGAGCAGTCTGGTTGGGAAAGTTGTTTTCCAAATGTAATCCATTTACTGAGCACTAATGTTTCCTTCCAAAGCAAAATACCCACTATTAGAAAACGAACAGTCACTCGCTCTTACTAAGCTGGCATGAACGTGGGGAACATTATAAGTTCAGGGTGAGGTTGTGTTTTGCTTACATGGGGTTTCTGTTTTTAAGGATAGAACCATATTTAAGAATTTTTCTTTGTTCACAATCCTTTAAATGCATGGACAGAGCTGATATGTAGTTTTGTAAGGCTTAAGGCCAAAGTGTGATTTAATAACGTTTGTTATCTTAAGCACACAGATGTTTACATGAGTCAACTAGTGTTGTAGTAACTGCAGTTGATCTCAAGTTTTATGAGCTGTTCCTAGCTGAGCCTACTAGTTTAAAAAGGCTGCCACAAAGATGTGATGTAGTTTTTTTTTTTTTTTTTGGTGGAACAACAGAATAGATCTGATGCTGTGATTACTCAAAATCACAGGGCTACATTTACTTAAGATCAGCTGTTGAAAATGCTGTTTTATCTAAAATCATCTACAACACTGGGTTTGTATTCAGCTACTAAAAAAAACAGAAGTCTGCTCTCCATCTGACAGTCATCAATATTTCAGTTATTCCCATCCACCATCATGTTGTTGAATGCAATGCACTGTCTCTTAGTTTGATGTAACTTCCTTTAGAAAAACAAAAACGGTAACTCTAAAGCTGGTTTGGGATCATCTCTGTTGCTTTTCCACAGCCAAACATACCCTTGCCTAGTTGGTGGGGTATAAGTGTTTAGTGAAAAATATGTCAACATAATAGTGTGATGTCATAGTAGTCAATGCCTTCCTTGAATTATAACTAAGAAGAATGTGATGCAAAAACAAAGGATGAGAATGGTGGATATTCAGTTGTTTTTTTTTATTTATTTTTTTTATTGGCATTTGGCTTTAAACACCAAAAATCCACTGTGTATTTAAACATGGCTAATTGTGGAAGTGCAGCACCCAGTCTGTGGTGTGCACATAACGGACACAAAGTGAGAAATCCGACCAACACACTTTGCTCTTAAAGCTAGCATGTGGAAGTATTTTGGTCTCTATAGGTGGTTTTGTTTGCTCAAAATCATGTTTGTTTGGGACGGTGTGATGCACAAAGAAACTTTGATGCATCTTTGCTTCTACAAGCGTAGCTCTTGGTTTACTTTGAGTGAACCAAATACAGGAAGTGGATTACAATGCAAAAGGCATTGTGATTAAAAGCACCAAAACATATTCAATTCAATTCAGAAAACTGTATTTGTGCCACAAAGCTGTACAAAAAGGGCATAGGTATAATAAAGAGAAACCAAGCAAACAATGTAGAATAAAATATTGTAGAATAAATAAATATAGCAATAATAAAATAAAGGAATACATTAAAAACTATTAATATAATTTTTATTTTAAAATTTTTGTTCTTGTTTGAAATGCTCTTACTTATTAAACACAGCCCTGAGTTCTACTGTTGTTTTTCTTCAATTTGGTCCCACCAAATGTTTAAGTGATCACCATTCAACATCATTCAGGATGTTTTTCTGACCACATTTCTGTCTGGAAGACGGCAGTTCCCCATATCCTTCCAGTTTTTAATTAGTTTGACAGTTCTTAACCCAATTTTAGTAGTTTCTGCAATCTCCTTGAAATTTTTGTCTTTGTTTGATGCATGCCTATGATTTAGCCCTTCTTAAACAGACTGGCATCTTTTCCACGACCACAAGATGTGTTTCCACATGGTTGTTTAAGAACTGAGAAGCTAATTATTACAACAGATGGAGTTATTGGGGTCAGGCAGTGTATATATTTTTAAACTGCTAGTGATATTGATGCTTAGTTAACAGAAACTGACCCATGACTTTTATCAAATGCAGCTACTCTTTAACTTCACTGATTATTCCATACAAAGACAGACTTAGCATTTGCTGACAAATTGTACATGTGAGTGTTCTGTCATGATAACTGAACATTCAACTTTTGTAGGAAAACCACACTTTTTTTGATGAAGCCATTACCTTGTAGCACCCTCAGTTTCCTTTCTTCTTTCCTGCATTGTCTCTTCTGCAAAAGGGAGATTTGTGAGGCTCTCTGAAAGCAATGATATATAGAAGTTAATGCTGCTTTGCTGCAAGCAATGTCTCCATCTTTTTGCTGAAACAGATTGATGAAATCGTAAATAAGATGTGTGCCTTGGCCTGTCAGGCTTTATGGCTGCAGTAAAACACAGAACAGTTACTGCTGAGGCACAGAGAAAATGCTATGAATTCTAACTGACATCAAGTTCTATGAAACAAAGCAATAGTCAAGAAAACAGTGTATGCCTTGTCTGCATTGCAGCACTGTGACAAGAAAAATAAAAGTCTAATATTTTGCATTTGCAATTATGTTCGTTTTTCACAGCAAGTGGAAGAAACAAGAGATGCATGTCCATTTTGCTCCTGAATTTTAGATAAAGGTAGTTTCCCTTTTTTAGCTTTGCAGGAGATGGCGCTGTCTACACTACTGGATTATTTATGAGATGACAAAAAGAGATAAGATATACAATTAGAGATATAAATATTTATCTGGGGTTAATCAATCGCAAGAGAAAGATTAAAATCTTAACATGTGCTCCTGCAGTTTTCAAGACATGCTGCACGATTCCTCAACTTCGACTCTTTCATGTCTTTAAGCTGGTTTTCCACCTACATAATTTTCTAACTATTCCCTACACCATGATGGGACATGCGGGACGTCAATAAAGTCTTAAAAAAAATCAAAGAAAATCCAACATGTTTACAAAGTTTCGTGATTTTATTTGATGTATTTAATGTATTTATGTAAAATGATTACATTTCTGCTGCTGTAACACTGAAATTTCCCATTAAAGTGTGTCTGATTCTGATGATGCATCATGGAAAAGCCGTCACTGCCAGAACAAATAACTGCAACAGTTAGCTTAATTAGACTCAGGCCAAATTGGCCAGTAAGTTTTGATTCATACTTATCATTCATACCAATGATTTTTAAATTTTATTCAGTGTATTAGCGGGCGGTTATTTAGAGTCCTGGATTTGCGACTCTTGAAACACCAGCCACATCTTCTTATACTCTTATGCAATCGCCGAATAAATGAATAAAACGTTTTAGTGGAGTGGGACTGTTAAGTCACAGAAGCTGACTCTTAAAGGACTTTTTGCCTCATGTTAAATGACTGTAGTTTGGTTTGTTTTACTAACGGTGGGTTGCACCAGATGCTTTTTCTTTTTTCTGTGTGCAGTGCAGCCAAGTACAAATGTCGTGCAATGATATCTGGTGTTTTCAGTTTGTAGTCCCCCACCAATGTACCAGACCTCAATAACAATCTTTCTCTATGATCAATAGAATAGATCTTATTTTATTTATTTCTTCTCTTTTTGTCTGTTTACAATCATTTCATTTTAATTATCAGTCAGTGAGTGTTTATCTGATATAAAGAGAATCTGCTGTTAGACTTGGAGAGAAAGGAGCACTTTAGAAGTACATCAGAGTTCTGATTTAGTCACAAAGAAAGGGTAGTTTTTAATCTTTTTGTCTTGTAACATCCTCAATTTAGCTTGTCATCTACTTGTTGTAGTCCTTTCTATATCCTTTTCATCTCTTTTTGCACTGCAGTGTAAGGCCCCTGGAGTGTTCTGTGCAGCTCTTAGCATCTCTGGCTATATTGGCCATTAAAGTTTAATTATTAATAGAAAAAGGAGGTCTGATCCTGCTGCTTATAACCAAGACAGCACACACCCACAAGCTTAGATACACACACATATAACATTGGGAAATGAGAGATCGTGCACTTATTCTTTTATGTTTAGTTGGAGCTTTTTTTTTTATTCTCGTTTTTCTGCACTTCTACAGTTTGTCATTGAAGATGTCTGAAGATAAAGGAAGTTGTACATAATTGATGCTTAAATATCAAAGTGTAGAGCACTCTACACAGGATATTTATGATTTCCTCATTGTTGTTTTAACACAGGTTGACTGAACAGCAGGTGTTCATTTTAGAATCATATGCTGATTTGAGAAGTCAAAATGATCATTGTAATAATCAGTTGAAATAATCAACAAGATCTTTGTTTGTTTACCTAATATTTTTGTCTGTGCCAGTTAGTTCAGTTGATGACCTCCTGTTTAGTACTGTTTTTGTGTCCTTTTTCAACCACAGATTGTGATAAGATTATGGTGCAAAAGCACACAAACATTTTGGAATTGCTGGTCAACGTTGATGTCACTTCCAATAACTGCTGTTTAAGGCTTAACGATGACTTCCACAATGGCATAAAGATGGCATTACTTGACATCTAACTTGTTGTGATGCTAGACAGGGATTTATGTACGTTAATGGAGCCGACGTTGCCTCGCGGCTTCCTGAGGCTGAGTAATCAGACTTCACAATGTTTTTTTTTACAGATTGGGGCATCACATTGCAGCTGATTTTACTTTGCGACATTGTGTCATACACCAGTAACTGGATATCAGCACAATGGTTGTTTTGTAAGCGTACAATGTCTAATTGTAATTATCAGAGGAAGCAAAAAAAAGGAAGAGAACAGAAAAAGAGAGAAGACCGGATGCAAGACTTGCTGAATTAATCTTTGTTGGGAGTGCCACAGTGTGCAAATTTGCTAGAATTTTAGTAGGGGGGCTTTAAAGAACTGTCCCTGCACCATTGTACATTGCTGTTTTTGGTATTTATCCTATATTTATAGTCATGGTGAAACTGATGTTAGAAGTCAGTTGTAGAGTCTTGGTCATTATTTTGTTGTAGACGCCATTTTCTTTTTACCTTGAACTTTCTGTATAATTGCTGTTTACCTGCACAGCAATATACAATATTAACCAGTCTGAGACCTTAATAAAACGTTGCCATGTAAACAGCATTTTCTAATCAGCTTAATGTGTGCATGGGATATGTCAGTGCCAATGTCAGCAGGATTTGTTCTGAACTTCTTGCAGAGATTTTTCACCCAATACCCCAGTGAAATCTTTGGATGATTAGCCACTGAGACAGTGTGAACATTTACTCAAATATTCTGGAGCATTTGCTGTCTGTGTTTGAGTTAGCAAACTTGCTCTCTAATCACCGTTTCTGCTTCAGACAGATGTTTCATTGCATCTAATCCAGCTGTGAGAGCAGAACTCTAAGTCTTCCACTATGAAGTACCAGAGCCCACTGTAGTTCACTTATTATCCTGCTGTTCAGATTTAAGATGCCATCATACTAAATCTTGCTTCATCCAGCAATCCCATGCTGGATGAAGCAAGCAGGACCATGTCCCTTGAATCATTCAGTGCCTTTAAATCAATTCAGCCGGCACTG
This sequence comes from Melanotaenia boesemani, assembly GCF_017639745.1. Lineage (NCBI taxonomy): Eukaryota > Metazoa > Chordata > Actinopteri > Atheriniformes > Melanotaeniidae > Melanotaenia > Melanotaenia boesemani. The sequence goes on from NC_055705.1 coordinate 13,108,699, forward strand.
CTTTGTGAAAAGCACCAAAAAAAAATTAAAAAAATACCTCAAAAAGAAAACTGTACAAGCTGTTGTACCTCAACTCTTCAGCTCTGGTCTTCTAGGTCCAATGCCCTGCAGGTTTTAAGGTATTTCCACATGAGCACAGGTGCTGTGGAAATATCACATCCACAAAACTGTCTCTGGCCAGTTAACAATGTACAAACTATTTAGAAGCATGCCAAATCAAAAGGTATTGATCTAGCCCCGCCTCTAAGCCATGTTGGCCAATCGGAAGGCTGACAAAAACAAACAAATGAACAAAAACAAAACCAGCTTCCAGCAAATCGTTGCTGTCGGGCACAAACCTCCTATGTCCAAAATTCATGATTTCCTTTTTTTTCCCTTCATAAATCAGTATTATTGGTCACCCTTTATGTCTGTCTGTAGTTTACAAATATTTAACCAAAGATATATGATGTAAAACACAATACCAAGTCTGATGACATTATGTCCAATTATTACAAAAACCATACAGTTTTATTAATTTCTTGAAAAATAACACTTTTGGACATAGGAGCCCAACAGCAGCGAAATACAGCTTCTATGTCACAAGGGTGTTTTTATGTAGCAATGACTTCAGCATCACATTGTGACACTTTCTATTTTCAGTATAGTTGGTGAATAATTGTCTATTTTCATGCTAATATGTAAAAAGAGTAGCATCAGTCCAATCTGGTATACATCTGCCATTTTTTTTGGAAACCAAGGAATTAAGGAGTTGAAGAACATCATGCCAACACTGCACATCTTCTCCACAATATATTGACTAGATAGCACATCATGTAGAAGCTTCTTCAGTTCTACTACAGAAATGACTGGGAAAGTATGGAGTAAAAGTGCCACAATGAAATCATTAAATATATCATTAAATAATTAAATGTGTCATTAAATAATTAAAATGATAATTAAATACATTATGTGTTATTGAATGTGTCACTAATTCATTAGAATACCAGTTAATGTATGTAAAACCATATATAATTATTTCACTATTTAATTAATTATTTCAGGGTTCTGTGTTTTTAGAGCATCATGAATTTATTTCATCTGCCAAACTAGTTCATCAATCTCCAGTTTGACTATCCAACAGACCCTCCTCTCCAGCACCTCTGAATAGACCTTGCCGGGGAGGCTGAGGAATGTGACCCCCCTGTAGTTGGAGCACACCCTCCGGTCCCCCTTTTTGAAGAGGGGAACCACCACCCCAGTCTGCCAGTCCAGGGGAACTGTCCCCGATGTCCATGCGATGCTGCAGAGGCGTATCAGCCAAGACAGCCCTACAGCATCCAGAGCCTTAAGCTTTAGGGAACTCTGGGCGGACCTCATCCACCCCTGGGGCCTTGCCACCGAGGAGCTTTTTAACCACCTCAGCGACCTCAACCCCAGAGATGGGAGAGCCCGCACCAGCTACCCCAGACTCTGCTTCCTCATCGGAAGACGTGTTGATGGGATTGAGAAAGTCCTCGAAGTATTCCCTCCACCGCCTCACAATGTCTCGAGTCGGAGCACTGCTTTCCCCTTCTGAGCCGCCGAATGGTGGACCAGAATCTCCTTGAAGCCCCCCAGAAGTCATTCTCCATGGCCTCTCCAAACTCCTCCCATGCCCGGGTTTTTGCCTTAGTGACCTCCGAAGCTGCGCTCTGCTTAGCCCACCGATACCCATCAGCTGCCTTTGGAGTCCCACATGCCAAAAAGGCCCGATAAGACTCCTCCTTCAGCTTGACGGCATCCCTTACTGCTGGTGTCCACCAACGAGTTTGGGGATTACACCATGACAGGCACCATTGACCTTATGGCCACAGCTGCAGCTGGCCGCCTTGACAACAGAGGCACGGAAAACAGCCCACTCGGACTCAATGTCCCCCGCCTCACCTGGGACATAGTTGAAGCTCTGCTGGAGATGGGAGTTGAAACAATTTCTGACAGGGGACTCCGCCAGACATTCCCAGCAGACCCACACAACATGCTTGGGTCTGCCAGGCCTGACAGGCATCCTCCCCCACCATCTGAGCCAACTCACCACCAGGTGGTGATCAGTTGACAGCTCCGGCCCTCTTTTCACCCGAGTGTCGAGAACATGCTGCCGCAAGTCCGACGATACGACTACAAAGTGGATCATCGAACTGTGGCCTAGAGTATCCTAGTGCCAAGTGCACATGTGGACATTCTTATGCCTGAACAAGGTGTTTGTTATGGACAGTCCATGACGACAGAAGTCCAGCAACTAAACACCACTCGGGTTCAGATCAGGGGGCCATTCCTCCTAATCACGCCCCTCCAAGTCTCGCTGTCATTGCCCACGTGAGCATTGAAGTCCCCCCCAGCAGAACGGGAGTCCCTGGAAGGAGTACTCTCCAACACCCCCTCCAAGGACTCCAAAAAGGGTGGGTACTCTGAACAGCTGTTTGGTGCATAAGCACAAACAACAGTCAGGAACCGTCCCCCCACCTGAAGGCTGCGGGAGGCCACCCTTTTGTCCACCGGAGTGAACCCCAATGTACAGGCGCCAAGTCAGGTGGCAATAAGCATGGCCACACCTGCTCGACGCATCTCACTAGGAGCAACTCCAGAAAGAGGGTCCAACCAATCTTGAGTGACAGTGTTTCCAGAGCCCAGGCTCTGCGTCGATGTGATTCCAATTATATCTAGCCGAAACCGCTCAACCTCGCGCAGCAGCTCAGGCTACTTCCCTGCCAGAGAGGTGACATTCCACGTCCCTAGAGCTAGCTTTTGCAGACGAGGATCAGACTGCCAGGGTCCCCGCCTCTGGCAGCCGCCCAGCTCACACTGCACCCAACCCGTATGGCCCCTCCTGCAGGTGGTGGGCCCATGTCACCCTTTTGGGCTGAGCCTGACCGGGCCCCATGGGCAAAGGCCCGGCCACCAAGCGCTCGCCTCCGTGCCCCACCTCCAGGCCTGGCTCCAGAGGGGGGCTCCAGTGACCCATGTCCAGCAAGGGAAACCCTGGTCCTTGCTTTGTCATCATCATAGGGGTGATTTGAGCCGCACTTTGTCTGGTCCCTCCCCTAGACACCTGTTTGCCATGGGTGACCCTACCAGGGGCATGAAGCCCCGACAACATAGCCGCTAGGATCGTCAGGACTCTTTTATTTAAGTAATAATTATTTGTTAATTAACACACTTAAGTAATTATTTACTGATACTTTTAATTATTTAATTGTGGCACTTTTACTCCTCCAGAGATAAGAGCATAATTCCTTTTCACAGTAATAACCCTGGAATAAAAATAGGAGAGGTTGGACATGTGCGCATTAAGCCTGTTAAAGTGTAATGTGAATATAGATCATTTTCATTAAATTTGCAAAATAGTGGATTTGCCTTGATGGATGACTCTTCTGTGTTGGTTTTTTTAAGTTTAGTTTTGGTAGGAATACAGACAATTTTGAACAGCCTACAAACAGATATGTTAAGATAATCAGTTTGAAAGTAAGTGTTTTGACGTGTACTCATTAGCGTACTTCTTGCGTCTTTACAGTAAATAAGCTAAAAAGACATTTGGAAGACAAATGTAATTTCTCAGGTTTCATGTAGTCTTTGTGTTTGAACTCTGACTTTGTGTCACATGGTTTTAAACAGCTCTCCTTAACATGGTTGTGAACAATAGAACTTGTTTCTCAGATTCCTGCCATCAAATCGTGTTACGTAATCTTCCACAAGCCACAGTTGGCTAGACCTTCCAACACAGTCTCTCTTTTTCTTTCTCACACTCTCAAGAATGGACTAGTGACCAGGGAAACGTGAGGGGAAATACAAAGCATTAGTGTATGTATGGGCTGCCAGTGTGAGAAAAGCTTTTTGCTTCAAAAGGCAAATTAAAGAGCAGCACAGTCAGTGTCAATACATTTTCACTGTGAGATAATCCTGGAATAAAGTTGATTTATTTAAAAGAACCCATCTTTTAAGCAAATTGGGAGAATTACCAGAAGTAATTCTGTCAGAGCAGAAGAGGAGAGAATCCTAATATTTTCTTGGTGATGTCAAAGGAATCTGGAAGGACATATACAGTTTCTGGTTGTTTGAACAGAAGTGGGGAAAAAGTAAATATGAAGAACACCGACCTTTAAGTCATGAAGATTGTTGCCCTTGTCTGACACAGGCGAAGGGTGGCAGTGTGTGCATATATACAGGAAATAGAGGAAAAATGACTTGCTGTCATGTAAATAATATAAACTCCATCAGACTTTGTTTTTTTTAAATAAATGATAAAGTATAAACCTGTTCTATAAGCAGTCGTACTTGATGCAAGAATAGCATAACATTTATTTTTTTAAGGGTGCAACTGAACTATTTTGTCAGTGATTTTTATTTTTAGAATGTAAAACAATCCCTTAAAGCCACATTTCATAAGTTTCAGATCTTAAACATTGTGCCTCTGACTAATTCTGATGGACACTGACATTCATCATGCATATTGCTGGAGACGTCTTCCCC